>NC_081425.1:13729718-13809718 GCF_949786415.1 Peromyscus eremicus
TTATTAATTAAATTTGTTAATTTATTTTATATACTTCATACAATTTCCCCTGCCTCCTCTCCTCCTGTTCCCTCCCCCTGCTTCCCATTTTCCCCCTTTCACATCTGCCCCTCCTCTGTCTCCATCTCCACTCAGAAAGAGGCAGGTCTCTGTTGAATAATATTACTTTAGGATGTGTTACATTTTTTTTCTGTCTGACATTGTTTAATGATGCAAAGTGTGTTGCATTCCTTTATATTGCATTTGTTTAACTCTGTGAAGCTGTATTACTTTGCCTGTCTAAAATATCTGATGGTCTAATAAATAGCTGAATGACCAATAGCAAGGCAGAAAGAAAAAGAATAGGCAGCGTTGGTAGGTAGAGAGTTAAATAGGAGAAATCTGGCAAGAAGAAGAAAAAGGAGCAAGAAAACAAGGAGAAAAAGATGCTAAAAGACAGCCACCCAGCTACACAGCCAGCCACAGAGTAAGAGTGAAAGTAAGATATACAGAAGTCCAGAGGCAAAAGGTAGATGGGATAATTTAAAGTTAAGAAAAGCTGACAAGAAATAAGCCAAGCTAATACCAGACATTTATAATTAAAAAACAAGCCTCTGTATGTGATTTTTTTGGGGGAGCTAGGTGGCAGGCCCCCCAAAAGAGAAAAAACAACCAACGAGCCTCCCATGGGCATAAACAAAACATGGCACCTCAAGTTTAGGCATCAAGTCTGGGTGAGGCAACCAAGCATGGGTTTCCAAAAGCCAGCTCAAGAACCAGGGACAGGTCCTGATCCCACTGCTGGGAGCCACATGAACAGAACAAGTTACACAACTGTCACACCCATATTCATTTACTTTTGATGAACATTTATCACACATAAGTGCTTGACTCACTATGAACAATAGTGTTCTCAATATTACTATCTGAGTAATGTAGGGGCTATGTATATATGCATTTTTTTGTCAAATATGGAAAATAATAGTTATTCAACTATCATCCCAGTGATTTGCTAGCTGCATGGAATGCATTAAGTTGTCTTCGTTAGTTTATTAGTTCAAACTCGGCTTATTCTATTTTTTTGTTTATTCTATTCTATTTGTTTTGCCAACTCATAAACAAACTTTGACAGCTCTAATATACACATCTTTTGCCAACAGTTAATATTGTTACTTTATTCTTTTTACTTTATCCTAAACACATGCATGACCAATTACAGTTTAGTTTTCATTCTCAGGAAGTATTAAAATTTGACCCTATTTTTACATAACCTTTGACCATTTATGGTTTTCTGGGAAATTTGTACTTAAACATTTGAACAATATTTTGCTGTCAGCTTCTTTCATCCCTGGCATTTAATAATCATTTATGTGTTCTAAATATCATGAGTCTGTTTGTTGTATTTATTGTAAATGATTGTTTTGTATGTCTCAATAGTATTTAACCAGGGCTTTCTGCGTGATAGACAAGTGTTTGGTTGCACCACTACAGAGTTATAACCCAAGTCCTCCTTTCCTATTTTTGGAAAGGGCCAAGATTAAGCATCCCAAACTAACCTTGTACACGTTTTGTAGCTCGCTATGATCTCCAGCTTTCTATTTTATTGCCTAGGTCACCACTGAATGCCTATACCAAAGGAATGGTACAGAGGATTCCTTCAAATCTTTTTCTTGTTCTCTGAACATTTATCTTTACAGTTATTTTATTTTTGATAACTTTCTTCATGAGCATTGTGTCTACATTACTCCCAACCCCCATCCAGCCTTCAAGTGTTCTAAATTTGCTCACTCACCAATTAATGAGACCTTGTCTGATTATTACTAAATGTGAATACAAAATGTGTATGCATGCCTGCATAGATAACCTCTCAGCTCATGTAGCTTTGCTCTTAGTTGCATGTGTCCTGTGATGATCACTTTGGACTGGAATACCTGTCGGTGAGGAGACTGATTCCAGTAGCTATTGGACACCTGCAGCTCCTTATCTAGGGTGAAATCATGTGTTGTTTTCTCTTTACCAGTTGTCGTGTCCTTTACTGGTGTCACAATGATTATCTTGTTCAAGAAACCACAAAGTTGAGAATTCATGCGTGTAGATTCCTTGAGGAACTATTGCAGAGGCAATGGAGGGATGCTATTTATTGGCTTATGAGAATACTTTTTTCTTTCAGAATCCGGGACCAACTGCCCAGGGGTGTCACCATTCACAATGGACTGATCCCACAGTATGAATCACTGAAAAAGAAAATACCCTGTAGGTTTGTCTCTAGCCTGATCTTACTGAGGCATTTTCTCAACTGAGGCCCCCTCTTCTCCAGTAACTCCAGCTGTGTCAAGTTGACATAAAACTAGCCAGAACAAACTGTTTATAAAGACTATTTTTATAAGTACTATAAAAAGCTATTTTTATTGAGTTAGAATGCTTGCGCTTATAACTATCTCTTCCATTCTCCAAATCCATCTCTCCTATCAAGGTCAGTTAAGAGTGTGGAATGGATTGTCATTGTGAAAAGGAACTCTGATTTTGTCCTATCAATACAAGTATATTGAATCAAGTCAAGGTCTATTCTCAACCTCTACATCATTATTTAGTCTGAGGGACCTTGATCAACTCTCTCTTTTAGATATAAACGTAAGTTCATTGTAGTGGTGTTATGCTAATTTAATTGAATCATTAAAAATTAACAATTGCCTCTAAATGTGTTGGTAAAATATCTTTGAGATAGTGGAAGAACAAATATTATGGTTCATAGGCTCCCTCCTCAATGAAACTTTTATGGGTTTAGTAATGTGAGGAATGTAACTATACTAACCTGAATACAATCTAATATGGAAAGTTGCTTGTGTTATTTTCTACTTCTTGCAATAAACAAAGAAAAAGCAGACAATTATCTATTCCTATGGAATCACATTGTATTTTGCAAATAATATATTCCTCAGTTGGGAGGTGATTTGAATAAAAATTTTTCCATAGGCTCTGATATTTCATGATTTGGTTTGCGTTCTGAAACACTATTTGGAAAAGTCTAGAAATGTGGTTTTCCTGGAGGAAACACATCAGTGAGGATAGGCTTTGGGTTTCAAAGCCTTGAGCCATTCAGGGTTCACTTTCTCTGCTTTATTTTGGTAATTCAAGATATATATTTGCCTTCACATTCTGTTCCTGAAGAGCATGCAGTACCTAGTGTCTCTGCTCTGTCATCATATCCTCATCCCTCTGTGACTGTAATCCCAAAACATCTTTCCTTCTATTTGTTTCTTTAGTTGTGGTGTATGGTTACACCAAAAGAAAAGTAAGCAAAGCAGTTAGATATTCTATCTAGGCTTTATTGCTAAGGTATATAAAAGCCTATTGGTTTTGAGATGAATCAGAAAAAAAAAAATCTTATAATGAGTCAATTATGTCAACCCACTCTGTCACTTGAGCTACATAGTAAAACAGATCAATCTTGTAGGTTGTGTCCACTGGAGGTAGAGATACATTTTTGTTCCAGTAATATATGAATCAAAGCACATTCCTTTAAGATATTGGATCAAAAGCCATACAAATTTTCACCTTTAGAAAGTACATTTGACTTAATATAGAGCCTTAGTAAATACTGAACATTTAATAATGAATTTCCAAGGTATTACCCAAATATACATTAAAAAGAGTTGTCTTAGTTATCAAAATATAATATTAAGGTTTTAAGACAGTCCCACAAAAGACCACCATCCATGTATGCCATCAGCAAGAATGTTTATTACTTCAGCATTTTGGGGCCTGCCATCCCACACAAAGGCATAATGACAAAGACCCCGAGAGAGACATGTGAGTTCCTTTTAAGCACAGATGAAGGGGAGTTCCTAGGGCAGTTAGATCATTTTAGGTATGATTGGCTCAAGAATGTGACAATCATATCAGTATGTTCTAATTGACCAGGGCTAGTTAGAGGCTGGTCAGCATAGTTTTCCATTTTGCGACAGGCCTGGACAAGTCTCAGGCTTGTCCTTATTTGGTTATCACCTTGAGCTGTTTATGGTTCAGGTCTGGATGGCATGTCCAGGCCTCCTCATCCTTGCTGTTGAGGGTGTTGGAGATTGATTGTCCTTTGTTCACGGCTCCTCCTCAGAAATTGCCTGCTTAGTTCCCAAAAGAACCAACAAAGACCAAGGCCTAGTTCTTAACTGAAATATTAGGGCAGGCTGTCATGATATTTGCCTGGACCTCTCTTATGAACTAGGGCTTATAAACAATTGATTTTTAAATGACAATCATAAATACAAGACCAATCTTTTGGAGTCTCTCAATACAAGTAACTATCCTAATACACATTGGCCCTACTTCTTTTTTCATTATGAGAAATCCACCAAAACCAAGATACTGATCAGAAGAAATAATCATGATTTGTAGATGACAAATAGTTCAAAATTTCAGGGAAAAACTGAACAAGAGCATCAACATAGAGTCTTTCTAATGTGTCCAGAAACGAGTGTGGCTAACACAAATCCTTGTGAGAAATCAAGGTTGAGAACTATACAGGCTGTTGATGTGCACTGAACAAAGGAAGGACCAGATGTGTGAGTACTTACCAACTCATGGACTACTGCCACCCATTTCATCATGTGTTTAGGGAACTGGAAAGAAAATAAACAAACAAAACAAACAAACAAACAAAAAACCTAAGTGAAATTTGTGACAACAGTGTTGGTGTTGAAGCTTATTGCTACATTGCACATTGAGGATGGTGAAACCACTGATGTACTCAACAGCCAGAAACGGGTGATAGAAATTTGCAGGAAAGAATTGCCATAAAATGTACTAAGTTTTAAGGAGTTAGAGAGACCGCTTAGAGGTTTAAAGCCATACTGGATTCTTTTCTAGGGAGCCCAAGTTAGATTTCTATCACCCACATGATGGTTCATAATCATCTCTCTCTAGTTCCAAAGGAACAATGAACACACATGATGCATAACCATTCCCACAAGTAAAACACGCATACACATAAAATAAAATTTAATAACAAAAATTAGAATGTATGAGTTATTAGTCCTGACATGTCTTATGAATAAAGAATTGATGAAGAATTATAAAATGAACTCCAGTTAAACTGAGAAAATTGAATGTCCTTCATGTATACATGTTAAACTAACCAGACAAAGAGTAACGACAACTCTAGATTCCATTACAGGAGATAGAAATAAATATGCACTATAAATAATTATTACATTTTAGTGTTTATTCTACAGTTTTTTCCAGTTTGCTAAGGCATCCATGGACTGATAGGAGATTAAGTGATAATTCACAATCCTGAAGATGATTAAGTGACTTTATTATTTATATTATTTATAGGGCATAGCTAGAAGTTTCTCCAGTCCTGCCTGGGCCCTGAAGTCCCATGGCCTGCTTATAAAATAATCACACAGAGGCTTAATATTATTTATAATTGCTTGGCCATTAGCTCAAGCTGACTACTGACTAGCTCTTACACTTAAACTCAGCCCATTTCTGTTACTCTATATGTTGCCATGGGTTCTGTGGCTTTATCTGTGTGCCATTACATACTGTTCCCTGGATGGTGGGCTGGTGTCTCCTCATTCAGCCTTCCTCTTCCCAGAATTCTCCTTGTCTGCTTATCCCACCTATACTTCCTGCCTGGCTACTGGCCAAACAGCATTTTATTTATCAACCAATCAGAGCAACACATTCACGGCATACAGAGCGATATCACCCATCAATAGGGAAAAATGTCCTTTCATAGTCAGAGCCTATTATATGATCTTGTACAGTGTATTAAATCACAGAATGCAAGAGAACTTTGAAATAAATATAAAAGAATTCAACAGTTTAAATTACTGTTGCAATAACTGAGTTAAGAAATGTATAGTAGGTATTCTTTATGCATAGCCCAAATGCAAAAAATCTAAACTTCAATAGGTTTTAAAAGCAAGTACATTTTCATTAATGTTTTTATAAAAACATGAATATAAATTACAATTACTTACTATTTTTGTAATCTTTAACAATGGAGGATGACTTATAAACAGACTAGCAGTACATGAATAATGAAAGGATGAAAAACTCTCACTAAATTAGGAAATTACACCTTATATGGAAGATAAACTTCAGGAGTAATAGTTGTACAAAAATAAATTTGTATTTAACTTGAGTAGATGGTACATTTTAATAATGCAGCTGCAAACCACAATAAGCAGTAACTTTCTTTAAACGTCTGAAATCTAAAGAGTGTCTGGGGTTGGAGAAGAGGATCTGGAGAGCACAATTCCTGCTTTTACAGTGAATCCAAGTTTGGAACCCACAACACATGTAAGGTAGTGCACAATAGCCTGTACCTCTAGCTTGATGATGTCTGGCATCCTCTTCCTGCCTCAATGGGAACATGCACATACACATACATTTACAAAATTAAAAATAAACATAACTTTTTAAAAGCTGAAACTGAAAATTTTCATGCTCAAGAGCATGAAAGAACAGTCCATTGAATGAACATCAAAATATTTTTAAAGTACATGTCTTGAGAAATGTTCTCCCTTTGTATGGACTGTTATGGAAAAATACAGTCAAGGATTTTAAAGGAAGCATAAAAAATACAGTGGAAATTGAGACAGATAAAGAAGGCCTGAATACAGCAAGATATATACGGTGAAATAAATGTGGCATGGTGATTAATGACACAGCCTTTGCAATCAAACCGGCTTCATTTCAAATAATTCAAATCAGCCCTGCGAGCTGTGTCACCTTGGACTAAGTTTCTAAGTGTCCCAGCTTTAGTGTCCTAATTTGTAAGTAGGGATATCATCATCTATCCCTCATGTAACGACAAAATTTAAATGTCAGAATATATGTGAATGCTTATCACAGATAAAGCCTCAGACTGATTAAGTGCTTAGAAATGGCAGTTAGCAGAAGCACAAAGAAGAAAAAGCAATACTATAAAATTGCTGTAAAACTGCTTCTAAACAGATTCTTTTGGATTTTGCTTCATGAAATCCACAGGATGATTTGCACACTCCATGATTTATCTAGCATAAAGTAAGGGTTTTGTACATTCTGCACTTAAAAATCACAGTAATGCACCAAGTACATGCTCTAAAACTCTTTAATAAGGAGTTCCTTTCTTTGAGGATTGAAAGTATTATCAAAAAAGTATAAAAAACACTTGACATTACATTTTTTCTAACATTTAAAAGTAAATTTTTTATACTCTATTTTGTCATCAATGCTTAAACAACAACATATTTCTTCTACATAACGCATAAAAGATAGATGAAAACAAATTATTCACTAGAGTTGAAATTTAGTATGATTAAGGGAATGCAACAAATTACAAATTTTAAGAGGCTTTGAAGATGTGTTAGTTAGTTCCTGCTGCATAAGCATAAGGAAATAAACTTTGACACCAAGCACTCACAAAAAGACTGTGCAGGGCAGTTGGTTCACATCCATGTGCTCAGCACTATGGGGGTGGAATCACTGGAAGCCCTCGAGTTTATTGGTAGCCAATTTACCAGAATAGATGAGCTATAGTTTCCATGAGATATCCTGCCTCAAAAAAAAATGAGATGTAAATAATCATGGAGGAGACTGAATGATGACATCTGACCTCTGAATACACAAACAAATGTGAACTTGTACACTTGCAATCTAATGTATACACACACACACACACACACACACACACACACACACAAACGCACTTATGAACTTGAGAATAACATATTTAAATAAAAGTTTTTAGGGAAATCTATGGTTTCAGATCATCTCTTTCAGTCACCTTGTTTGAGAACAAGGAAGAAGGATTCAGAATTATAGCTCATTATTCTTTTTTTATTTTTTTTTCTAAATTTATGTTTTTAAATACCTTGTAGTTTTTTCATATTCTCCCCCCTCCAGAAACTCTTCCCAGATACTCTCCTTCCTACTCCTTCCAAATTCATGTTCTTTTTCTCTGTGTCTCAAAAACAAATAAAAACAAAACTTATAAAACAACAAATGACAAAAATACAGTGAGACAAAAAGCTACAACAAACCAAAAAGTACATATAAAAATATGGATACAAATTAAGTAATCCATTGAAACCAGAGTGTGTTTATGTTGGCTAACTGTTCTTCAGAAGGAACCATTCATGTATTGTGGATGCTATTCTGTTGATACTCAACTGATTTTCTATTCCCAGTAGGTACTATCAATTGATAATATCTTCTTCCTTACTGATGGGACTTTGTATCCACCTCTCCTTCTCAGTACTTCATTTTGTCTGGCTTATACCTATGCAGGTCTTGTGCTTTCCACTATCTCTGTGAGGTCATATGTGTATCTATTCTCTTGTTTTGGAAAACAAAGTTTCCTTAGAGTCATAAACCACATCTGGCCCCTAGTCAGCACTTCTGGATAACCCTAGAGCCCTGAGGGAAGGGTGAAGGGTTCACAACAGGCCCCCACGGTCGGGCAGACACTTCCGCCTAGGCAGGTCCAGGTCAGGATAGCCATTTCCAGGTCAGGGCATCTCGTGTGACGAGGATGCCCAGCGGACCTGGACACTTCCACCTAGCCAGTTCCAGGTGAAGATAGCCATTTCTGGGTCAAGGCGTCTGGCGTGACCAGGATCCAAGACGTTACATGGCTACATAAGAGCGCGCAATGTAGCCATGTGATCTATGCTCTTTCATGGAGTAGTGATGTCGATCTGTCCATGCCCAGCCTTTAAAATCCAGCGCCATGTTCCCGGTTCTCCTTCTTCTCCACACATGTGTTTCCCACAGGCCTGTTCACTCTCTGTCCCTTTATCTCTAATAAAACTCTTATTAGCGGATTCTGTCGTGTTTCATGACATTTCCTTGCAGGGTAAGGACACAGCGCCGCCAAATAACTAACAGAGGGCTTTGATGAAAACTTCCCATTTAGTGCTAAGTATTCCAACGGCTCTCTCTGAACATTTTCGAGTTTGTAGATTTCTGTGTTAATTACCATCCACTAAACGAAGAAATTTATTTTAATAAATTTGAACAATCCTCTTATCTATAAGTCTAGAAATATGTCATTAGCAGTAATTTTAGTGCTAAATTCCTCTAGCCTAATAATAATAGAAGGTTTTCCCCCTAGGATCTATGACCTATCTAGTCTTAGGTTCTGGTCCAACTTAGGAGTGTCAGGTATGGTTTCCATCTCATGAAGTAGGGCTTAAATCCAATCAAAATGTGTTTTGTTACTCCTAGAACTTTTGTTGTTGTTGTTTTTAACAAAATGTAACAAAATTTAAGCTTAGAAATTCTACTTAATTCTTCCCCAAATAGATTAAATGTCATGTTGATATACAAATTTCACTGGCCTCAGTAAATGATTATGGGGTTTTTCACTTCTGTTTCTGTCTTTAAGGAAACTTGTAAAGAATTGTGATATCCATCTTTTAGAAGTGAGTAGTCATTGTATAGAAAGCTCACCAATTTGTTCAGATGGATTACTTATGAGAATTGTAACAGCTATTTGTCACATATGTTTTATTTTTTTATTTTTATTTTTCCAGAGCTGAGGACTGAACCCAGGGCCTTGTGCTTGCTAGGCAAGCGCTCTACCACTGAGCTAAATCCCCAACTCCTAATTTTGACTTTGATTGAAAATATGTTTAAAAATATCTCATCATTTCAGATTTTTTAACAGTTTCTTTAAAGTTAATAGTTTTCACTTTTAAGCTGCTTTTATTATAAGAAGGTAACAAAAATTTTAAAATAATAAAACTACAAAATATAGTCATATTATTTATATTTTATTGGTTAGAAAACTGACATGATTCCCACATTCAACTAAAATTAAATAATGACAATAGATAATGGAAGCATAAAAATACGTATAGTAATGTATTAAAAATAACAGAAATGGAGTAAATCAATGTAACTACTAACACCTGTGCAAACAAATTCTATAAATTATAGTGTATAGTAGTTTCTCCTAGTTTTTTTTTTTAATTTTAATTTTTATTTTGCAACACAATTCAGTTCTACATATCAGCCATGGATTCCCTTGTTCTCCCCCATCCAGCCCCCCTCACCTATTCCCCCAGCCCAACCCCTATTCCCACCTCTTCCAGGGCAAAGCCTCCCCCATGGATTGAGATCAACCTGGTAGACTCAGTCCAGGTAGGTCCAGTCCCCTCCTTCCATCCTGCATAGGCCCCAGGTTTCAAACAGCCTACTCATGCAATGAGCACAGGACCCAGTCCCACTGCCTGGATGCCTCCCAAACAGATCAATCCAATCAACTGTCTCACACATTCAGAGGGCCTGATCCAGTTGGTGACCCCTCAGCCATTGGTTCATAGTTCATGTGTTTCCATTCGTTTGGCTATTTGTCCCTGTGCTTTATCCAACCTAGGTCTCAACAATTCTTGCTCATATAAACCCTCCTCATTCTCGCTAATTGGACTCCCAGAGATCCACCCGGGGCCTAGCCATGGATCTCTGCATCCAGATCCCTCAGTAGTTGGATGGGGTTTCTAGCACATGACAATTAGGGTGTTTGGCCATGCCATCACCAGGGTAGGTCAGTTCAGGCTGTATCTCGACCATTGCCAGCAGTCTGTTGTGGGGGTATCTTTCTTTCTTAGAAAATTGGGAATCCATCTCCCCCAAGATCCAGCTATACCACTCTTGGGCATATACCAAAGGAATGTTCAATCACACCACAAGAGCACTTGTTCAGCTATGTTCATATCAGCATTGTTTGTAATAGCCGGAACATGGAAACAACCTAGATGCCCTTCAACTGAAGAATGGATAAACAAAATGTGGTACATATACACAATGGAATACTACTCAGCAGAGAAAAACAATGACATCATGAGGTTTGCAGACAAATGAATGGATCTAGAAAAAAATCATCCTGAGTGAGGTAACCCAGACTCAGAAAGACAAACATGGTATGTACTCACTCATAGGAGGATACTAGATGTGGAACAAGGATGACTGGGCTGCTACTCACATCACCAGGGAGGCTACCTGGAAAACAGGACCCCAAGAAAGACACGGGGATCGCCCAATGATAGAGAAATGGAAGAGATCTACATGAACAGCCTGGACATGAGTGGGGGTAATGAAGGGCGAGGGTTGAGGGAAAGAGAGCTTGGGGGAGCAGGAGATCCCAGCTGGATCAACAACAGAGAGGGAGAACAAGGAATAGGAGACCATGGTAAATGAAGACCACATGAGAATAGGAAGAAGCAAAGTGCTAGAGAGGTCCCCAGAAATTCTCCCAAGTTTAAAACCTTCTTGGAGGAAATCTCTTCAAAAGAAAGGTTTAAACAGGAGGTAAAAACAACAGGATATTTTCAGATGGGATGTTTATGGGAAATTCAAAAGAGAGGCATTCTCTCCTGCTGTGAAGATCCACAAATTCAGCAAGTAAACAGCTTAAAATAGCTTCAGGAAATTCCTGAAAGTTACAGGGTTCAATAGACCCTTTCTTTCCCAAGTATATATTTAAGGTACACTGGCCTACTGGAGCATGGCTCTGGCAGCCTTTTTGTTCTTCACCATGCCCTCTGCCTTGCTACAAAACATTAGATTATCTTCCTAAAGGTAGCCACCAGGGTCTATTCCCTTATCTGGCCACTTTCATCTGCTGAGGATGATGACCAAAGTCCCGCTACAAAAGTTTTGAGGTCCAGCAATCAAAAGCCCCCTTTGGCTCACCTAATTAACAGGCTCAATTAAAATTAAACACCTCATCCTAACATGGACTTTCCCATTTTACTTTTATAAACTGCCATGTGCTTGTATGCCCTGTATGTCTCCTTTACAGTCTTTACCCTGCCCTCTTCCTTTGTGCCCTTCCTCCTCTCCCTGTCCCTTACCACGTATACCACTGCATCCTAACCCATTATAACACAGACCTCCCCTTTTCTCTTCTTAAAAGTACCTACAAGGTCATTTTCTGTTTTTTTCTGACAGAATCAGAAAGGTCATTTAACTTTTTTTCCCCTGCTTAAAAAAGGATCTCTGGGTGAAAACAGGTGTTTGGGTGTGGTTTTGCAAAGTCTAGAGTCTGAGAGGGAGGCCCCGCTGTGCAGAAGTCTCCTCATATCTTCAGGAAGAACAGCTGAGAAACACTTTCAGATAAACAGAGTTATTTCAAAGAGGCTCAGATGTGGCAACCAACTTGGAAGAAGCAGAGATCATCCAAGCAGCTTGGAAGTTTCTCAGACTGACTGAGGGACTTGGAAAGGACAATCTTTCACCTGAGAAGCTTACTGAAGGTTGTGGAGCATGTTAGGGTACTGGAGAAGCCTCACAAAAGACCTCCATCCACAAATGCAATCAGCAAGAGCGTTGATTTTTCCCACATGCTGGGGCCTGCCATCCCACACAAAGATAAGATGGCAAAAAAATCAGGACAGGCTGCTTCCATTAAAGAGTTGCCACTGACAGGCTGAAAATAAAGAGCCTACACTATAGAGAGCACAGTATGGGAGATGGAGGAGCTCCATGGAGACAGAGATGTGAATCAAAGAAGGAGGTTCATGAATCCTGCTAAACATTGTTGTGGAATATTCCTTTACACTGTGTGAAGATGCGTCACTGTGACTGGTTTAATGAAAAAGAAAAACAAATGGCCAAGAGCTAGGCAGGAAGTATAGCCGAGACTTCTGGACAGAGAGAGCCCTGGTAAGAAGAAAGTCAGGCTTGCCAGCAGAGGTTGAGGGAGCAGGATGGGAAGCACAGAATGAAGGTCCCTGGGCTACAAAAAAAAGTAGATTAAAAATGTGGATTCATTTGTTATAAGATCTAATGGGATGAGGCAAACTAAGGCCAAAATTTAATAATTAATAATATGTCTCAGTGTCATTCTTTTGTGAGCTGGCAACCCAAATAAAAATCCATTGAAAAAGCATAATCAAACTCTTAACAATGAAATATTCCAAATATTTAGCAGCCATTAAAATTCTAGCATGCATAAATAGATACAAGAAAATATGATGAGAAGAGAGTAAATGAACTTTGTATTTATATATAGGGCAAAAAATCATGAATTAAATATATTTTCTAATTAGTGTATAATAACCTCTACATTTTAATTTAAAAATCAAATTCAGCCTCAAAATGTTTTATGGCACGGTGTATAATAGGCTATGAACATATATAAAAGTAATGCATTCCTCAATTGTACACGTTCGGTACAACACTTGCATTTATCCCCTCTACTTTCAGAAACACTGTGTAACACCTTCATGAATTTTTTAAAAATGTTTTACTATATTTTCATAAGCTAATAAAATGATGATGTTTGTGTTTAATATGCAGATTTTCAATATGTAGATTTCAAATTTGACACGTATGTGCGTGTTTGTGTGTGTGTGTGATTCTCAAAAATCCAAAACTCTTATGGGAAGATGACTTGTAATGAAAGAAACTTGTGGCGGAAGCCTGGGCTCCTGGATTCTATTCTCAGTACTGTGAAGTGCAAAGATAAGAGAATTTCAGGGCCTTGCCAGTTGTCATCCAGCCTCAAGGTTCATTGAAATACCGTGCCTCAAGGGGCTAATGGTAGGAGTTACAGAGCAGGAAACCAGATGTTCTCTTGTGTCCTTTTGTACACAGGTGCACACACGCATGCATATGTACAGACACACACACACACACACACACACACACACACACACACACACAGTCAAAGGTATCTGCAACTACCAACTATAATGATAACTCACATTTAGACAAGTGAATATATGATGTTAATTTTTAGCTGTAATAGAGAATTATAAATGCTAAGCTTGATTTTTGACACAATAGCTCATGATTAGAAACAACAAATAAACATGAAGTTGAGTGATTAAGGAGGATTGGGCTGAGCTCAAGGACAGGAAACTAGGATCAAAATATACATTATAAAAGTATTTAAATAGTTTAAAATAAGTACAAACTTTAAATCTTAGAAAAAATATAAAGTCTATGTCTGCTTGTGTAGTAACAGAGGGTCATTTTCAAGGCAGGGCACTGTCCCAAGGAAATACTTTCAAAGTGTCAAATCTGATAAAACTTCTATGGTCAGGAAATGGTTGGCATTTAAATTAAACTATGATCTTGGTTACAAAAGAATCAATGTTATTAGCCATGGGGATTTTCAAGTGTGGTGCATGTTTCTTTCTATTCTTTTTGCTGCACTGTATTTTCTTTCCATTTAGCTGGGGATGGTCTGCATTTCTTCTGTCTCACTATAACACAAGGAGAAATTGCCAGATAGTCTAGATAATTTTAAATGGTTTGCACAGCATGCACCACAGTGGAATAGGATAATGGAAGTCTAGAGATTGTTTGTCCAAAACGTTTTTAGTTTTCTTTTGAAGTGGTATAAGTGGGTAGCTGCTGTTAGACACTTTTTCACTGACTTATCAAAATACCAAAAACAGTTTGTTTGTTTGACTCATCTTCACATTAAATTTATTTGTCCTTTTTTTGTCTGAACATCACCCCCTCACTCCAGTTTTGCTAGCTAGAATGAAGAGGTGAGTACTTGAGAAAGGGAATGGTAATAAGTTTTGCCTGAAAGTATAATTAAATGCCTAACAGGATTCTGCCATGAGGAATCCCTGCAACATAATGCTGATAATTTTCTCCAATATTAGAGTCTTTTTGTCAACATAAGAATAAGAACCTCGGAAAATTTGTAAACACCCAGGACACATCCTAAAATGAAAAGACAATCCTAGAATTATCGGCCGTGTAGAAAAATATAAGGTGGTCCACTTACATATGATAAAGAAAAATTCAGAGTCATAGTTACTTTAAATATTTCTTCATATGGGAATGAAGCTTCAGAGAGAGAAAAATATGCATGCAATCTATCTACCTTATACAAAACAGTGAATCCATTTTGATACTAAAGTTAGTCTCTTCCAAATACACAAAGCTTTTTAAATTTTTATGCTGTTTTATTTTAGGAATATTTTTGGGGAAAATTAGACTGTCAAGTAGGCAACTATCATATGACTTTAATTATACTTTTATTTCTTCAATTAATTACAACCTGGATATTTCAGATGTACATTTTATTTCATGACAACCAGAAACTTATGGTGCCTATAGCTTAATGAATATATTCTCTGTCACTTTTAATCAGAGACCGAAATTGAGAATACCTACATACTGAACAAATTTACTATGGAACTTCAGAAATCAAAATATGCATTGCACCATCCATGAAATATTTTAAGGTTGATCACATCACCTCCTGAAAGAAAGAGAAGAAAGGCAGGGTAACTTGATGCCATCATTGTAGAACATGGCATCGTTCCCCATCAATACCAAACATAAATAGAAAGAACTTAACAGAAAGAGTACGGTGATAAAATATTTTGAAAAGCCAATCTTTACATAAAGAGGCATGCAATTTCAAAATATCACTCTTTTAATATGTCTTTTTTAGTTTGCTGTGTGTTTGTGTGTATTTGTGTATGTGACATGTGTTTACACATGCCAGAGCACAGTTGGGAAGGTCAGAGGATAATTGTAGATGATTCTCTCTTTACACTAAGCAGATCATAGAGATGTACCTCAGGTTTCAGTTTAGCAGCTGGAGAGTGAGGAAAACTGTTATAGAAAACCAAAACCAAACAAAATTCAGGGTTGTGGAGCCCAGTCCAATATGGATACAAAAGGACCCAGCACCAAAGACTCAGAGATCATTGCTTAAGGGGTGGTATAAAAATTTCTAGAGCCATAGGAATAGGGAATTTGCTGTGAGATTGTGTCTCCCATAAATGTCAGCAGCTACACCCATAAAATCTTAGAACCGTGACTGTCAAAGCATGAGGCATACAAGCACAATTACAATAGGCATGCTATCATGAACCTGGAAAAGCTAATGAGGCTTAAAATCAACAAAAAATATTAGAGTAAATTAATGATTTCTGAGAGCTAGAGAAATAGCCCTTTTTGGGTATAAGCACAGTATTTGGTTATGCTATTGCAAAGGGTCAGACCTAAGCACTTATAGATACAAGGAGTATTACACAGGTTGCATTTATATACTTATGAATATATAACTTTTTCATATTATTAGTAATATTAGAGTTCATTGTATGAGAGGAAAATACTGAGAACACAGATCTTCCTGTAATTATATATGTTTCCATTACTGATGAAAAATATACTGTCTTCTAAAAATGTCAAATGTTCAAAAACAAAAGAATGAATATAAGAAAAACTGGGTGCTGTAAAAATTTGTACAAATATAAGTATTTGGATAAAATGTACATTGTAGAAAGAAAAAATAATAGTTCATAACATATTTGACTACAGCTGGAAATTCATACAGCTGGAAAACTGGGAGAGATATGTTAGAAGTCAGAATAGATGATGCTCTATAGAAGACGTATACTTCAACTGTGCTTTACTAAACAAATAGGTACATACTTTTTGAAAATAACTGAAAACACATGTGTACATTGGCATTTGTGCAAGAGACAGGAAACAAGACTACAGAGTGAAATTTCTTTAGACCTTCACTCTAACTGGGAATTAACTGGGAAAAATTTTCCCAGTGATAGAATAGACACAAAAAGATTATACCTAAATATGAAGTGGAAACAGGAACATTCTCAGATACTTAACTCTCTACTCTTTAGTTCAGCGATCATGCTTCCACATTTAAGGGCATACATGTGGATTTTAGCTCTTATTCTTTTCTCTTGCAAAGAGAATGGATAAAAATTTAGTTGAGAATTTTAATTCTTTATATACAAAGAATAGTTTTTTATAGTATTATTAATTACTAGTGACTTTTTAATATATTTTTGAATAAAATAAAAAATGATATCCATTAAATACCTAGAATTTCTTTACTCTATTTTATTATTATATAGTAATTGAAATTATAACAAAAATATTTAATGTAAAAATTCTAATCATGTAAGTAAATAAAAATTCTTTTTTGTATTAGATTACATAATGTATGTATAGTACATTTTATGTATAGTAATGGGATAAAATTATTGCAAAGATAATCCTAATATTTTTATTATTCATTAAGATCAACTTTAGTAACTTAGATGTGTCTGATTTCACAAATGAGAAAGAATAAAATAAAGTATCTTTTAAGATGACGGCACATCATGTATTCTTTAATAAAATAAACATTATGCCACATTAAATAAATGTTCATTTCATGTGGGAAATTACTTTGAACATTATAATATTTGTGCAATATAATACTTCATTAGAAAACAATCAGACTTTCTTTATAATTAGATAGGGAATAGACAAAACAGTATTTTATGTAAATTGGCTTTTAACATGCAATATTCCAAAAGTTATGAAAATTAAATAGCATTATTCAATAGTTTGGCAAACAGATGGATAAATAGCTTTAGGGCATGTATTAATTCAGCTTCTAAATTTTATTTTAGTTTAATATAAACTTTATAATGCAAAATACTTATAAAAGCAGTGTGTCTGTTATTGATGTCAAACAAAATTTTTCACTAATAATCCATTATAATATATTTTAAAGCATAGAACTAATATTAATTTGATGATAAAATTTATATTTTATATTATGAAGAGTGATATATTTAGAATATGTTGTTTGCTAGTTGACTAGTATTTATAGAATAAATGGTAGCAGAATGTTTAAAAGTTCACATCAACCTATTACTAGAAAATCCCCAGTCAGCAAGTTTTATTGTTCACATTTTTTCAAACAGAATCTTCCAAACACCTCTCCCAAGTTTGTAAACCATGTTTATACTTTCTTTTGAAATGTTTACATTATAAATAACAACATATCCAATTAGTTTGCTTTAAATTGCTGTGTTAAAACACTGCCCAAAAATAATATGCAAGTAATGGGTTTCCATTATAGAGCATCTAAAGCAGGAACTCATTCAGGAATCTGAAGATAAGAACTTAAACAGAGACCACGGAAGAATATGCATTTAGTTTACTGTAGATGAATTTGCAAATGGTCTTATTATGTAAATGGTCTTATTAAATAAAAAACACGGAGCCAAATATAGGGGTGAAATATAGCCTTAGAGAGATCATGGAAATAGGGAAAGCCACCAGCCAACCTTACCTCACCAACTCTGCAGCTTCCAAGTACAAGTTACTTCCTGTCTTACCTACACTTTTATCACCTTGCTGTTCTGCCCTCTCATTGACTATCTTAGAAGCCACCTCACTTCCTTATCACTACCTGTCTGTACAGACCTCCAGGTCTCTATTGTTGGTACTGGGATTAAAGGCGTGTGTCACCACACTTGGCTCTGTTTCCTAGTATGGCCTTGAACACACAGAGACCCTGCTGGATAAGTGATTAACTTAAGGGCATGTGATGCCTGATTTTGTTAACTTAAAATGGCTTGCCTTTCCCCTCTGATCTCCAGACATGCTTTATTTATTAACATACAAATAAAATATCACCACATTTCAGCACAAATAAAATATCACCACATTTTATTGGTTTGCTCCACATGGCTTCCTCAGCTTGCTTTCTTATAAAATCCAGGATCACATGACTAAGAATGGCACAACCCACAGTGGGCTAGGTCCTTCTTCATCAATTATTGATCAAGGAAATATCAGTGTGGCGGAGGCAATTCCTCAATTAAGGTCCTCTCTTTCCTGGTGACATTAGTTTGTGTCAGATTATCACAAATTAACCAGTATAAATACTAACTAAAAATTTAAATAATTAGTCTTTTCTTCGTTAAATCATATTGCAGAAAGGAGACTTTATATACTTTGAAGTGGTTCTATGGTTTATTCTGTCCTAGAATGTTATGTAAAGATGACTTCCCCATTAGTCAATTTTTTCTCTATGTTTTTTCAATGTTTGAAATATTTGAAAACCCTTAAAACTATCTTAGTAGTTTCCTGATTTCCATGGATAGTCCTAATGAATTTAAAGATTCAAAAGTAGAATCCACATCTGAGAGAAAATATGTGATATCTGTCATTCTGGAACCAAGTTTGTCCCTCCAAATAGTTGTTTCCAGATTCATCCGTTTATTTGTAAATTTCATAATTTTAGTTTTTCTTTACAGCTGAATATTATTCCATTGTTTATATGTGCCACATTTCCATTATCCTTTCATCACTGATGGATACCCAAGTAACTCCTAGCTATTGTGAATTGAGCAGCAATGACCATGGGTAGGTAAGTAACTCTGTAGGAGCTACTGTATATAAAAACTTCTCTGATGACACAGGAATTTTTGTTAATTTACCAAATAATAATGGCATATTCCTCCCTCGTATACTTTGAGCTGTTAGAATGGGAAGGGCATTAGGGCATGAAATCCAACCAAGAGCTGAGCAGCTCTTGGTGATTGTCAACTTCTGGGCTAGGAAGAGTCAGTTTCTTTCAAGGGTGTGACTCTTGGTAAGTGGTATGTGCTCTAGATGATGGCCCCACACTCCAGTGTCTATGGTCAATGTAAATTGAGCTCCATGGGTACATAAGATATTAAAAAGAAAAGAAAGTTGAGTGGGTAGAAATTGGAGGTAGTTCTGGGACAAGCTGGAGGAGGGAAGTGAATCAAAACAAAATATGTTATTTGAATTTATTGAAGAATTACTAAAATTAAAAAAATAATTTTAATACTATAAAGTTTTGTACATTTTATAGTATTTTTTCTTTAAAAAAGTAGGCTAAAAAGTTGTTTTTTTCTGTCTTTTGAAGGTGATATTTCAAATACTATGAACAACATAAGACATGTTAGAAGAAGGGTGCTGTGTATTGGGGAAAATTATATACACACCAACCTGCTCTGAAAAAAGAGGAAGCTAGTCCTTGACACCAGCATAAATCTCTCTTTGGAGTGAGGACTTAGCCAACTCCAGTTGACTGGATCTGTGTCACACAATAGCATGTCTACAGTATTCTGTAAAGGTATTAGCTATGCTAAAATTAGTACATAGGATATTTATGTGTTGTCTGGCCTTTTCCAACACTTCTCTGGACTGTAGAAGGCAGCTGCTAGTGGAGAACCTGGGTTTCTGTAACATCTTCCCAGAGTGAGTAGTGTACCCTTTCTTGCCATTCTTCATCCGTTTTAGCATGTCCCTAATTAGGTTTAAGGAAAGTTACTATTTACTTTAGACAAATGTTCACAGATAGCATGACTTTGTTTTAAATTTAATTACAAATGTATTGTGATATTTTAAACTATTTTGAATTCATTATATAAATTTAATTTGTGTTAATATGTAAGACATTTTTAGTATAATTAGAGTTTACTATAGTTCTGTTGGTAAATATATTATGTCATAAATGCTATTCATTGCTAAAATAAATCCATAAAACTCTGTAAATTATAAACTATATAATTTATATACATTTAATAATGTGATTATATTAATATATAATTAATATATAATTATTTCAAATAATTGTGTGATTCATTTTAAAAAGTGTTCCAAATTAAAGAATAATGACAATGAATGAGCTTGAGACAAGAGTACATGGTTATATCTTTAAAACTAAATTTAATGTTTTACTCAAAGATAATGTCACAGATCCAGGTGTAGATAAATTGACTCCTACAAGGTGATTATACAAACATAAATTCTTAAATAATTGTGAATAGACCATAGTTGTGCTACTAAGTTAATAAAACAAGAAACTGATATTCACATAAATGAGTTAAATTTTATCACAAAAGAAAATTTAAATTATTTGTATCAGTGATACCTTAGCACTGAAAGTGAAAGCCCAGTATCTCATAACAAAATATTATAAAATTCTACTACCTAGGAACCTTGATGCATTCACAGAATGTCTATGGCCTCCTTCATCAGGCACACTCACAGCTCCCAGGAATTTTGCTTTCCACCAAGGGAAGGAGCTTAGCTTTCTCTCCTTAGGACCACAGACACAGCCTAGGGATTTCACTGCAGTCACCAAGTCATATAGCTTTCCCACTGATAAAGCAAATTTCACTCTAGGATTTTGAGCTATTTGGCCTCTTCCACCAATTAGAGTGTTCTGGCTGAGGGCCCTCTACAATGCTCTAGAATTGCTTGCATCAGCCCCACAAGGAACACTGTAGATCAATTGTACTGTTCCACTACTGAACATTATAGACTCCTTCACTGAAAGAATAAAGGTAACTTGAACAGAAAGGAAGGAAGGAAGGAAACCCGATTTAGACAGGTAAGACCCAAGATATTAAGGAACCAAGACAACAGGTATCATACACCAATCATTAATTTCATATTAGCTGTTTTTCTTTTTAAAGAAAAGTTTGAACATAGGTACCCCAGAGTTTAAACAGGAATGGTGACAAGTGATTGAGGGGAAGGAGGGCTATGATGTAAGCTAATTTAGACTAAGAATGTATGAAGTAGTTATATGCAACTCCACTAATTTGTAAAATAAATTACATGATTTTTACTTTATCCATAGCTTCTTGCTTCCTGTGGAAACAAAAGCAGAGGCTTTTTTCCAAAACAGCATATCCTTAGATCCAAATTTAGAAGTCAAGATAACTTTAAAATATACATATTGGTTTAACTGAGCAGCCTTTATTAAAAAAAAAAAAAGAAAGAAAAAAGAAATTAACTTGTCCACATATACAGCTCCACATGGGCAAGACATTACCCTGCCACACCGCAGATAGTCTGAAGATGCTTCTGCATTTTCTCTTTTGTTCTTAACTTGTTTTATTATTAAAAAGCTACTAATATAATATCAAATATATGTTAAAATAAGCTATTTTATGTCAAATTCATGTGTGAATTTTCTCTAGTCTTAATGTTGAACATGCATTTATTATTCACATGTGGAATTTGTTTATTTTCATTGCTTAAGACTTCATATTTGATCTTCTTTGAATAATTTTTCTTATAATTCCAAAGCTTTCACAGTAATTTTAAATATTTTTTTATCATCAACTCATTTTCTGATCATAAACAAATCATCAGATATTTACTGTAAGTTACCAGGTCTCATATATGAATTTATTCTCTTTTCCATCTTTCTCCTTACCTTTATATTGCTACAACTTTTATAGTACAATTTTAGGAACAATTATGGAGGAGAATTATGAAGGTTTCTTAATCTGCTGAGTGCTGATATTACGTCATACAAGGAATTAACTTGATTCAGGACTGTGTCCTCATATCACTGTTTTTTTCTTCTCTTGTATTTCTACATGTGAAATATTTTTCAGTGACTTTGAAAAGGTGGACTGGGTTGCATAAAAACCTATTAATATAATGAAACTGAAAATACCACCAGTTACTAACTTCATATGGTCTCATTATTGCCTTTATATTTGACCTTTACATTTTAAAAAATCCTACAAGGTTTGTGTTGCTATGGTTATAAAGGAAGTGAAGAAATTGAATTTGTATATTCAAATCTTTTAGTTAATATTGAGGACTTTATTTATTTTTTATTAATAGTACTTTGTATGAAAAGGCAACATTTATATCTATATAATTAAAAATAAATTTCTGCATTTATAACAAATAGGTCTTTGTGTTTTATAAGTAACTGAGAAAAACAATAAAAGTAGATATGGATAGTTCAAACAATACCTAAATACACCAAGGGGAATTCAGCTAGGGTCATACTGAGTAGAGTGAAAATGCTGAGGACAGTCTTCCAGGCCCTTAACTGCACAAAAGGACAGGATTAAAACTGTTGTGAGTCATCTGACTTTATAAAAAGACTAGATGCCAGGCTGTATTATAGTCAATGAAGTGCTACTGTGTTGTTCAATTTCCAGATTTTTCTTAATTTATGTTTTTATGGTATGGTAATTATTCCTTAATATTGTCACAGTGGAGTTGGACTGAATTCATATAAAGTATTCATCTCTTTCCAATCTACTGCTTTTCCTAAACTTTGACTATGTTTCTAATAACAGTATTATCCTGTCTCTATAACTAGTAAGAAATTTATAGGTTTAAAATATTGTAATTGCCTCTAAAATTGGAAAATAAAATCTATGAATCCATGTTAGAGTCACTAAAACTTTAAAGAAATTATAACTTCTTCCCACACACAAGGATATGTGTCTTCAATAAAATATATTTAATGTAAATATCCATAAGTCAAAAATAGAGATACAAGAACCTACCATAAAGCTGTGAAAATCATGTGGAAGGGTCATGAGGACTCATGAAATATGCTGAACTTTTTGTTCAGCTACATGAATTTTACTAAATTAGGGAACTTTAGGAATAATTTTGTGCTAGTGTCTGTTTCTATGAAAATGCTTGTAGATATCTGACTTGCAAGTTTTCAGCAGACTAAGGAACCATGGAAATAATATCACTTGTTATAAAATTATGTTATAAATTCCATGTTTGTGGAATGTAAAAACAATTGTATCTAGACTCAAATTTAATGACTATAGTTATAGCATAAGAATTTCTACTTTTAAACATAATGGAATAATGTGAAATTATATAATTAAATTTCAAATATTCCACTGAAATACACTATTTGAACATTAAAAGGTTTCCATGAATAATCTTAAATGCAACTTTTAATTAGTATGCACAATATCTAAATAACACAAAGATATTTCAAGTAGGTATATTCAATGAACATATATGAACAGAATATCCTAAGCTTACCAGAATAAGAAAGCTGAACAAAGTTACAATGTACCAAGTCTTTCATTGCTCTCTTGTTTATGAAAGTACTTAGCAAAACTCCTTGAATATCTAAGGATGCAGACATATCAACACATATTAATAAATAAGCAGTTACTTGTGCTATACAGCATCAGCCAAATGAATGAATCATCTTTGGTCCTCCATCAAGTCAAAACTAAAAATAAAACCAAAAAAACTCTGAACTTATTTTGATTACAGATATATGAGAAATATCAATAAATAATTTTATTACCGAGTATTTCTCAAATATCACCCATGTTATTTTTGACTAGAAAGTTATATTATTTGGACTAAATTTTGTTTTATTGATAAAAGGTTATTTTGATAATGTAGACAAATGTTGATTTATGTGTTCAAACTGATGGACTAAATAAACATTAGAAATATCATCAGCTTATTTCTCTTTTTTTTCGTTTTTCTTCTTGGTAGTTAAATAGCATATACTTGACATGGTCTACTTGAGTGAGGTGCAGATTCCATGCTTGGGTTTTGGTTAAAACATATATTAAGGCATAATAGAATTTCCAGCATCTAATTTATAAGGTTTTTTTTTCATTTAAAATGAAGTAAATTAATTACATCGAAAAATATGTTGCCTAAGGGCTATGTGATTTAGAAACTATGTTGGACTATGATGTAAATGAGAAGTGAACTTTTGCTTAAACAGTTGATATTGGACATCAATGGGTTTATCCACTATTTGTGATAGTAAGCATAGAATTTGTTATGCTTTCTGTGATCTCTTTTACTATTTCTGTCAACTTGACCAAATCTCCAAGGAAAACAACTTTCTGGATGAAGGCTTTATCGTGGCTTATGGCTTCAATGATTTCTTTATATAGTCCTTGATTCTAAACCCAGGTCAGCTATTCCATGACGAGAGTATACTGAATATATAACAGAAGTTGTTCACCATTTGTCACATAGGAAGCAGGTTTTGAGACATATACAGCCCACAAGGACAAATTCCTATGACCTAAACCCTCCAAAGTCAGTCCTGGTTTCTAAGTGTTCAGATTCTCCCCAAATAGCACTACCAACTGAGAGGCAACCCTATATTCAGCCAATAACACTGTCACAGAAAACGCTAATGAACACTTCAAGTGTTTTATAGTAATTGCAGTATTTTTATTCATGGAAGTACAATATGTCATTTATTCTAATAGTAAATAATTTATTTTTCTTAACTTTTGAATTTTAAATTTTGGATGGAGTAAGTTATGGGCATGTGCGGGAGCCCATTTTTGGGTTCCTCGTGGCTTTACCCAGCAGGTCTGCATAGAGAGGATGATTAGACCATGGGCCTGAGGGCTGGTGTCTGAGATGGTCTGCATTTAGCTGTGCTGGGGGGAGGTCTTTTGCTTCACCCCTTGCATTTCTATAAATGCCTTAGGGCAGAGACAGTCAGGGCTCATTGGAATAGTTTCCAGGCCCTCTAGGGGCTATGTTGTATTTTCTATCTGTTTATCTCCACATTCTAAATCCTCTATCTAATATTTCCTGCTGTTCGCACTCAAGAAAACTCTGGGAAACTGTGGGGTTGGTGGGTAAACAATCGCCCCACAGGCATGTGAGGAGTTGGATGAAGAAAAGGAATTAAGAAAATTTGGAAGTATTTTACTAAAATTGAATTTATAAAATTTTGAAGGTAAAATGTTAAAATTATATTTTAAATAGTTTGAGATAAATTTTAAGAATTATTTTTATTTCATAAGATTATTCAAAGCTATATTATAAAAAAACATGATTCAGTAAGTGTTCATTATTTCAGCTGAATTTAATACATATTCAACATATTCAATTACTGTCCAAAAATTAGATCATGAAACAATAATAAAAGTTTTATCTGCGTATGAATTTTTGCATCTAAAATAGAATAGTTTATCCCCAACTCACAATGAGAAGATTTAAAGATGTATTAGAACATCTTAATATTACTCAAATGTTAATCCCTGTGGGACCACATACTAAATTTTTTTTTTTAGTTAAGAAATATTTTTTATTAATTTTACATACCAAAATTCCCCCTCTTCCCTCTTCCTTCCCCTCCAGCCTCTCCCTCCCAACCCACCCCCCATTCCCTCCTACAAGAAAGTAAGGCCTCCCATGGGGAGTCAGCATAGCCTGGTACATTCAGTAGAGGCAGGTCCAAGCCCCTCCCCCTGCCTCAAGACTGTGTAAGGTGTCCTACCATAGAAGTGGGCTCCAAAAGGCCTGCTCATGCACTAGGGATGCTCTGATCCTAACTTAAGCAGATTATGCTGCACAACTGTCTCGCTATGCAGAGGGCCTAGACCAGTCTCATTCAGGCTTCACGTCTGTTGATCTAAATTTCATGAGTTCCCGCTAGTTTGGTTTGGTTGTCTCTGTAGGTTTCCTCATCATGATCTTGATGCCTCTTGCTCATAGAATCCCTCTTCTCTCTCTTTGGATTCCTGGAGCTTGGCCTGGTGTTTGATTGTAGATCTCTGCATCTGCTTCTATCAGTTACTGGAGAAAGGCTCTATGATGACAGTTAGGGTATCCACCGATCTGATTACTGAGGTAAGCCAGTTCAGGCACCCTCTCCACTATTGCTAGTAGTCTAAGCTGGGGTCATCCTTGTGGATTCCAGGGAATTTCTCTAGCATCTGGTTTCTCCCTATCCCCATGAGGTCTCCCTTATGCTATCTCTTTCATTGCTCTCCCAGTCCCTTCAACCTAAAAATGGATAAAGAAAATGTGGTACATATACACAATGGAGTACTACTCAGCAGTAAAAAAAACAAACAACAACAACAACAAAAAATGACATCATGAAATTTGCAGGCAAATGAATGGAACTAGAAAAAAATCATCCTGATTGAGGTAACCCAGACTCAGAAAAACAAACGTGGTATGTGTAAGTAAACTGCAAAAACTCTGGGTTTGGTGTCATGGATTTCGGCACCAAATGTTAGTAAATTGATGGCTGAAACTACAAGGAGACAGTTCAGCCCTAGAGGGTGAAGTATCCCGGACACCTCAAACTGCTTAGAACAAGAGCTCTGCCCTAAAGGTGTCCTGGACACCTGGAGCTGTTTAGCACAGCTGTGATGGCTGAACTGGATACTTGATTATTTTTTAAAGAAGCCAGCAATACACATTTGAAAATGATACCATTTTCAACAAATGGTGCTGGTTAAACCCAATGACTGTATTTTTAAAAATCCAATAAATCATTATTTATCATCCTGTACAAAACTCAACTACAAGTAGATAAAATACCTCAACATAAAACCAGATACACTGACCATGATAGAATAGAAAGTGAGGAATAGCATTGAACTCATCAGCATAAGATAAAAAAAATTGAGGAGAACACTGTTATCACTGCTACTAAAATCAACCCTCAATAAATGGGACCTCATGGAACTGAGGAGCTTCTGCATGGCAAGGGAAATCATTTGACAAACAGTGTTCTACAGAGTGGACAGTATTTTATCAACTATATACCCAAAGAAGACAAATATCCAAAATATATAAAGAGCTAAAAATAAACTAGATATAGATATCAAGAAGATAAATAACCCAGTCAAAAAAGAAATGGAGTACATATCTAAAGAAAGAATTATCAAAAGAGGAAACTCAAGAGACTGAGAAACACCTAAAAAGTGTTCAACATCCGTAGTTATCAGGAAAATGTAAATAAAATAAAATATAAAAAACAATAAAAGGAAATATATATATAACTCAATTAAAATATAGGACTCAGAATTCTCTAAGTAAGAAATTCAAATGATTGAGAATCCCACAAAGAAATGTTCAACATTCCTAGTCATCAGGAAAACATGAATCAAAACTAAATGACATTTCATTTTATACTGATCAGAATGTCTAAGATCAACAAATTATAGCTGATTCTGGTGATGTTGTAGAATAAGGGGAAACACTCATCCATTGCTGGTGGGAAGCCAAACTTGTAAAGCCACTAGGGGAATCATTGTTGTGGTTCATCAGAAAGACCAGAGTAGATTTATCTCAATGTTCAGCTCTATCACTCTTGGAAATATACCCAAAGGATGCTTCATCCTACCACAGACACATTTGATCAGCTATGTTCATTGCTGCTCTATCTGTAACAGCCAGAATTTAGAGACAACCTAGATTTCTCTAAATAGTTAAGTTGATGAAGAAAATGTGGCATATTTAAACAAAGGTATATTCCTCAGGCATTAAAAAAATGAAATCATGAAATTTCAGGGAAGTAAATGGAACTAGAAAAAAAAGTCATCCTGGATGAAATACCCTATACCCAGAAAGATAAACAATGGTATTTATATTTTATATATACTTATATATGATTACTATCTTTAAGTCAATGATAAGCAAGCTACATCTCATAGAAGCAGAGAGATTAGGTATAGAGTTGTGGACCAGGAGGTAGGGAATGATTTCCCTAGGAAGGGAAAATAGAATATATACTATTGATGGACTGGAGAAGGGGATGGTACAAGAGCTTCAGCAAAGTCAGGGATGGCAGATGTGGAAGAACCACTAAAAATAAGGGTGATTTCAGTGGCAGGATGGAAACCTAATTGCTGTGGGTTGTTCTGTATGACAAATGTTTTGTTCTGATTGGTTAGTAAATAAAACACTGATTGGCCAGTAGTCAGGCAGGAGGAAGTATAGGCGGCACAAGGAGGAGAAGAATTCTGGGAAGTGGAAGGCAGAGTCAGAGAGACTGTCAGCCACCACCAGGACAAACAGCATGTGAAGATGCCGGTAAGCCATGAGTCACGTGGCAAGGTATAGATTTATGGAAATGGATTAATTTAAGATATAAGAACAGTTAGCAAGAAGCCTGCCATGGCTATACAGTTTGTAAGCAATATAAGTCTCTGTGTTTACTTGGTTGGGTCTGAGCGGCTGTGGGACTGGTGGGTGAGAGAGATTTGTCCTGACTGTGGGCCAGGCAGGAAAACTCCAGCAACACCTAATAGAGTAAAAGCTTTACAAAATATGTACAAATGTGAATGTGATCTAAAGTAAATCTTCAAATAATGGGGGAAAGAGAGCCCCAGTTGGACATCTTTTGTCCCCAAATGAAGCTGCCTGTACCAGGAATCAGTTATAACTTAGAGTTTCATAGGGGTCCCAAGGGAACCCCAAACAACATAGGCTGTTGCCAAGCCTATAGGTTGTTTTCCACAAACTAACTACAAGGCCCTATTGCTGAATACAACAGCTACACAACTAATTGAAAGCAGGGAAGTTTAGCTGGTGCCTATCTACAGCCTACCTAATGTCTACCGTTTTAGGTGCAGGAAAGTACTCTCTATGCTACCAAAGGAGAAATATTACCACCAACACAGTTATAAACTCTTGGATATACATGATGTTCAGCCTGCAAGATAAGCTATTCCAATTATGTTTCAAATCTAGTGAGAATAACAAACCAATATCTGGCTGAGTGGTGGTGGTGCATGCCTTTAATCCCAGCATTTGGGACAGAGTCAAGCATCTCTGGGAGTTCAAGGCCAGCTTGGTCTACAGACCAGGAGTTCCAGGAGAACCAGGACTGTTACACAGAGAAAATCTGTCTTGAAAAAAACAAACAAGCAGAAAAAAAACAAACAATATCTGAATTGATATAAACCTCAGCCCATTCTAAGAGATGGGATCCATAACCTACACTTCTTAGGTGATCAAGAACCTGACATTAGAGAGAAAATCAAATGTTACTATTCTACGAAAGTAATGTAATAACAAAATGATTCCTAATGACATTTTGGTACACTCAGAAATTGATTCTTGCTCAGTTATCACCAGAGAAGCTTCATCCTGAAGTAGATGGGAAAAAAATACAGAGACCCATAGCCAGATAACATGAAAGGAGAAACCACAGAACACTCAGCTCTAAATTGGATGTCTCCATCAAATCTCTTCCCTGACAACACAGGGAACACCAAGGAAGAGGAGGCCAAAAAACATGTAACAGAGGGGATGGAAGACACCAAGAAAATAAGGCCCTCTAAAGCAACAGGTTAAATTCACATATAAACACACAGAGACTAAAATAGCTTGCACAGGGTGTGCTTGAGTCTGCACCAGATAGGTTCCTAGAGCTGAAAGAAGTGGAAACTTGCCCACATCCCTAATTTAGGAGCTATCTCCAATAATAAACATTTTCAAATGAAAATTTAGTTTTCTCCAAGTGAGTCTCATTGGGCAAACAAACTACTCTTCAGGGCAAGCCCGTTGCTCAGCAGTAGGTAGTCCACAAAAGACAAACTCAAGGGCATCCTGTGAGGGTGTTTGTCTTACGTTGTGTCACGGCATTTTGGTTTGTTTCATTTATTAATTTATTTCTCTTACTTTGTAATTTAATTTAATTTTTAATTTTCTTTTTTTTGCCATACATGTTCTTTGCATATATATTGTGATGATTTCCCCATAGACTTTCAGCAGGCAGGGAAAAACAATCCATGAAGAGACAAGAATGAACTCTAGCTGTGCCTGATTTGATTGTAACCAGCACTAGACCAAGACTTCTAGAGTCTGACCCAGAACATTTAACTTTAGCCATATTTAAGCACAGTATGAAGCTGGAAAAAAGTATTCAGACAGCAATTAACTTAGCCCCAAGTGAGCAACAGTTTAAGACATGTTTACATTGAGACTCTTTACAAAATACATCTGACTTCTTTCCCAAAAAAATGGATACTGTAGGGTCAAATATTTAGAGTCTTGGGAGCTTAACTGACATAAACATAATGCCTGCAGTTGTCAGGTTTGGCCTGGCCCTAAGATATCATAGAAGTCACGTAGGCTGTTTAAATCACAAGTGACATCACTCATAAGAATGTGGATTATGGCCTAAAAACAATGTTCAAGATTTAGTGGGAAAGATCTTAGATAATCAAAAACATACATTCTGGGAGATATGGCAGATCCTTTCTTATTAGACAGCAAAGCATCACCAGATTGTAAAATTCCATCATTCCTAGTATCCCTCATTCCACTGAAGAGGTACCCTCTGTATTTAACTTTCCTGGTTTCTGTGGTGGTTGTGTGTGTGGTGATGTATTGTTTCCCCCAATGTACTGTGTCTCCCAATAAAACTTGACTGGAGATCAGAAGAAAAAGCCAGGCACTATATAGAAGTCAGTCAATGGTAGTACACACTTTTAATCCCATCACTTGGCAGGCAGGGATCTATCTGGATTTCTGTGACTTCAAGGACACACTGAGAGCAGAGCCAGGCATGGTGGCACATGCCTTAAATTCCAATGCTGGTTAACCATAGAGGTCTGGAGGTCTGTACAGACAGACAGGAAGTGACAGAGCTGGGCAGGAAGAGGAAGTGATGTAGCTGCACAGAGAAAGCAAATCAGATGGCAGAACAGCAAGGAATGTAGGCGTGGGTAGACAGCAAGTCAGGCTCTCTTTGGAAGCTGCAGAGTTGGTGAGGTGAGATTAGCATGTGGCTGTTCCTATTCCTCTAACCTCTCTCAGACTTTAACCCAATTCTGACCCCAAGCCTTTTATTAATAAAACCATTTAGAAATTTGTCTATGTGTGTGTATGCACAAGGCCTTTTTGTCCTCCTCATTGTGCATTCCTATTTGTGGTTTTACAGGATTCTTGAGTGTGCAAACTACTGAGTTTCTGTATCTATAGCTGTTTCTTGAGCTTTCTCTTGGCTCTTTTCCCACCCTTTTGTTTTGTTTTGTTTTGTTTTGTTTTGTTTTGTTCTATTCCAATGTACTTGTTCTTACTTTATCTTATATTTTATTATTTTTCTTTAGGTACTTGTCTATTTTCTCATGAGAGAGAGAATGGGGGTGGATCTAAATGAGAGGGAAGTTGGGGAGGAATTGTGAGTAGAGGAAAGGAAACTATATGATAACTTATATGATGAAACTATTTTCAATTAAAAAATAAAGTAAAATTAAAAATACTAATAGTTAATTTTAATTTAAATCCAATGTAGATATTTAAACTAAATCTATGTTTCTATGGGTATAGTAATAAAAGTCATGCCAAATAAACCTTATGTAGGGGATGCATGTTTAATGAGAAGATCCATCATCCACAGGTATTGATCTATAGGAATTTCAGAAAGTGCTATAAAATGTAATTTCCCAAAAGGATGGATATTTCTTTGCATTATCCACTATAGGAACAACTAAGCAAATCGTTTATACAATGTGTTTAAATTAAAGATTTTTGGAAATGAAACAATAATTTTGATTTTATGAAAAAAATTAATTTGCAAAACATATAGCTAATGGATAGAGTACATTATATTTCTAGACTTTCAAAATAAAACAATGGTAGCATAAAATCTGCTGCAGAAATATGAATGCTCAAGAATTTTATATGGCTCTACACAGATTTTCTGTTTGCTGAGAATCATCTCTGACTCTGAAGAATTATGAAAATATGAACTGCTGGACTGTGTTTTCCGTAAGGCAAGAAAAAGGAAATTTATGGATATTGAGCTCAGGTTTACAGTTCAACTTTGAAAGACATAAAGGTATTAAATTTAAGAAAATATTGTTTCAATATATTTAATAATTATTTAATTGGCCTTAGCATGCAGTGTAGAATTTTAAATGGTCATTTAAATTGTGTTTATAGTACTAATCTTAACTTTAATCAAGTGAATTAATTATATGCTGTCTACATTTATTGAAATTGTTTTCAACTACCTGTTTTCTAATTTTTCTTATTTTAAAATTGCATACATGTATACAATATGTTGCTGTAATGTTCACTATCTATTCACTATTCTAGTCTTCCAAAGATACCTCCAAAATTTTTCCCTCACAATTTCAGGACCTTTTAAAGAATCATGTTTACTATTTTTAATCTTACTGAGAACAGTTAGTGCAGCTCACATGTGTGTAGTGTGGAGTCATTCATTAGACATGAGCAACCTGTCAGTGACCCCTAGAAGGGCAGATCCTCTCACCCCAGGAGCCATCACTGGCCAAACCTTCTCAAACTCATATAAGATCGTAATAGCTCATCCTCATCAAAGCTAGAATTTCAAATGGGTTTATCAGAAATTTAACTCCACCTATGGTCAGGTCTTGAGTACAGCAACAATTTTGTGATCAGCTGACTGCAAAATTCACAGTACTCTGCCCGGCCCACAGGCTCTTACACTTTTTCAACCACACTTCTTTGATGTTTTCTGGGCTATGAGAGCAGGAACTTCAAGCAGTTAATTTCTAATGTTGATATTTTAATACTTGAGTAAAAGTGTTTCTAGTTTCTTAATAGAAAGATAATTATATATTACATTGATTTTTTATTACCATATAACACTCAAATTCGTACTTGGCTTAAGACATTAAATAAATGTCTATTTGTTTAACCATGTTGGGATTATATTATTTATATTTTTGATAAATTAGAATACATATCAGCTATAAATTTAATGCAAGATGTTTATAAGCTTGTTTTCTGAAACGCAGATGATCCTTTAAGTTTCCTGCAAAAGTGGACTGCTTGCTATGTTTTAAAAATAAGAGTCTCCCTCCTGTAACCCCAAGTGAGTAATGACATCCAAGGAAAGCACTCCAGCACTTACATGGTTTCCTACAGAGCATGAATGGTCTTGGAATAATAGTGGCCTTGGTAAAAGGCTATCTAGTGGCCGTCCCCATCAAATACTTTCCGCAGCAGGATAATAACATAATTATGAGCATGTATGACAAACAGAGTTACTGTGCAATTTATTTGGTTCTTCCTGACACCAACTACTGGTCTCAAGTTACTATATTTGTCAGAAAACTCTGAATATGACAAATAAATAAGAGGGAGGAAAATACAAAAAAATGAGGTAAGCATGCTGTGTTTCACCTGCTCATGCTTTCCTGCAAAAATCAAATGTCATTTTAAGCTTAATATTAAAGCACTCAATACTATAATAAATCAAAGATGAAAATATGCTAGAGATATTGTACATGAAAATTTTATATTATTCAGCAGCACAAAAATAGACAAATGTTATTATATAGAATTACTGAATAGTAGTATTTTACAGTAGTAAATGAATTTGTGAACTACAGGAAAGTTAGGTAATAGATATTTTAATAAGTACTTATAAAGTTTCCTGTGAAATTGTTTCCATTCTACACAATATATGATATAGTAGGAGTAAGTTGCTATGATTATGTGCCAATTAAAGAACATTACATATCATAGAGCATCAGGATACCTTGCTGAGGTTTAAGAAAGCAATTAATCTTTGTTATTGTTAATAATAAACCTTGAAAATACTGCAGATTTCTAAAATGCATTGTATTTTTTGTTAAAACTGTTAAGTGACTATGTGAAGAAAGAATTTAATTACCATTCTAAACAACTATTATTTGAAATTGTAATTTCACTTGAAATTATAATTAATTAATATTGTGATTTTTTAAAGCAGGGTAAGAAGGAACAAATGCAGGGACCCACAGCCAAACATTATGAAGAAAATGAAAGACCTAGAAATATTCATTCCTAAATGTGATGACTCCATCAAATCCTTCTCCTAAGAGCTCATTATGAGTGATATGACAAAAGTAATTACTTAATTTGCATAATAATCATCAGTATAGAAAAACAGTATGTCTGGAAAGGCATTATGTAAGAAAATGCAAAATATTCCTTATAGATTGTAATTATGTTGATATGATGTTAGAGATAAGATTAACAGTTTTTAAGATAAGATAATTTTCTGATTTTTTTAAACACAGTATCTTGCTGTGTAGGCTAACAGACCTAAAATTCTCTACACAAACCTACAACTATCTTCCTTTCTCTACTGGGATTAGAAGCGTGGGCCACCGTACTTGACTGTTAAGGGTATTCTCTTTAACTAAACTGAAATGTTTTACCTTCCTTGTATAATTTAAATCCTCTTGTTGTCTATGATTTTGATGGTCAAAAACTGTCATTGACTAAATATGTCTAGTAACACACACACACACACACACACACACACACACACACACACACAACATAGATTTTATTGTGACAGCAGGGAAATTCCTTTACAGATGTAGAACTATATTACACATTATTCAATGTTCCATGCAGGAATGAATCCCCTAAGATGGAAAATTTGTATTTCAAATATCTACCATTTCCATGTTACTTTTATTCTTAAGAGTATGGCTTAATGATATATCACTCTCTTGAATTAACAAAATATCATAATAAACCTACATTCTTTTCATATAAAACAGCTATTTTTGTTATCTAAAAAAATATATTGTAGAAGATTGTGTTGAATTTTTATTCTTTTGTGTGTTCTGTTCTTTAAGGCAGTGTGATTTCAAACTCTGCTCAGGGATTACTTCTAGCAACTGTTTTAGGTATATTTTCCAGAGACAACTTCCAAGGAAGTAGAAACTATTTTCCACCTAATTCCCCATTGGAGTCTATGGCACACAACACGAGCCCTGTAATCTGCTCTAAAGCAATACTGTATAAATGATGTTTGCCTGCATACATTTTTTATGACCATTTGGAGGCTTTGATTCTGCAGGGAACCCATTTTGCCTTTACCCTGGGATCTTTTTTCATCACGATTAAACAAAAACTCCCCCACTAGCCTGGCTGAGATAAAAGGGATTGTTTGGCCTCTATTGCATAAGGCAGGTGATGGCAGATCCCCATCTATTTCAGGAGCAAACTTCAAACTAGCCACAGGTGATTTCCTTTCCGTGCTGAATGGCACAGCAGACAGTGTGTGTCCCACAACAGCAATCTCTGGCTTATTATTTAGCTCCGTGACAGAAAAAGAAAAGTTAAAGCTGAAGGATTTAAAATGAGCAGGCACAAAGGAAGAAGAATCATATGCTACTCAGGAATTATAAAGCACATTTCAAAAAATATACACACAGTATTGTTATTTTGGGGAAGGTATTTTGATGGTTTACTAACCAATGTCTTGAAAAAGATGGATGGATGCATAATTAGGTAGATTAATAGATGACAGAGATTTTGTAAATACATATTTACAAAGCAATAATACAATTTTGAAGGCACAACGCTAGTAAAATCCTTTTCAAATTTTATTAAACTATCAATCTTCCTACTGTCCTACTAGAAATCTAGCATACACTACTACTAAAGCTATATTCCAGACTATTTCTTAATATATATATTTATTTATTTCATATACACGTATATTAATACATTTATATGTATATATTGTGTGTACATCCTACATGCCTCTACAATCTCAAGATGACACAGAGAAGAAATTATATTTGAATATTCAATGATTATGATCATCAGCATCACGGAAAAGCCTCATTAGATTTCCCACATTTTCAAAAAGGGAGTACTTGGTCCAGACTCGGCTTGTATAGTGGCATTCCCTCCAAACTTCTTAGGTTATTGAAGAGGCTGCTAAAGGTCACAGGAGTGGAAACAGACTTAGTAATGAAACGTCATTTTGTTTTTCCATGAAAAAGCATCACTCACGATTTCTATCTTGACAGCTCCTTGGCTGGATTGTTTATCTTTTAAATTAGTTTTCAAATTCTTGTATTCCTTACAGAAATATGGATTTCTGTCCTAAAATTCTATTAGAAAATTTATTCTAAGTGACAGTAGAAGATGTTTTGTAATCTAGTATATATGATACATATTCCATAAAAAAAATTTAGACATATCTCTTTATTTCAAAAATTATGTGGACCACTTACTAACAGACTATGAAAAACAGACACATACAGAGTTTTCGAAGACGTTAGGGGATGCCAATGCAGTTTGTGACTTTTTTATTTTATAATTTAATTTTACATTTCAGCCATAGATTCCCCTGTCCTCCCTCCTCCTGTCCCCGCCCTCCCCACAGCCCACACCCCATTCCCATCTCCTCCAGGGCAAGGACTCCCCTGGGGATTCAGCTCAGCCTGGTAGATTCAGTCCAGGCAGGTTCACTCCGCTTCTCCCTTTACCCAGGCTGAGCAAAGTGTCTCAGCATAGGCCCCAGGTTCCAAACAGCCAGCTCATGCACTAAGGACAAGTCTCAGTCCCATTGCCTGGGGGCCTCCCAAACAGTTCAAGCTAATCAACTGTCTCACTTATCCAGAGGGCCTGATCCAGTTGGGGGCTCCTCAGCTATTGGTTCATAGTTCATGTGTTTCCATTAGTTTGGCTATTTGTCCCTGTGCTTTTTTCCAATCTTGGTCTCAACAATTCTCGCTCATACAATCCCTCCTCTTTCTTGCCCATTGGACTCCCGGAGCTCCACCTGGGGCCTGGCCGTGGATCTCTGCATCTACTTCCATCAGTCATTGGATGAGAGTTCTACCACGACAGTTAGGGTGTTTGGCCATCTGAGGATAACCAGTTCGGGTTTTCTCTCAACCATTGCCAGTAGTCTATTGTGGAGGTATCTTTGTGGATTTCTGGGGAACCTCTCTAGCACTTTGCTTCTTCCTATTCCCACGGGGTCTTCATTTATCATGGTCTTTTTTTCCTTGTTCTCCCTCTCTGTTCTTGATCCAGCTGGGATCTCCCGCTCCCCTAAGCTCTCTTTCTCTTGACACTTGCCCTTCATTAACCCCCCTCATGTCTAGTTTGCTCAGGTAGATCTCATCCATTTCTCTGTTGTTGGGTGATCCTGTGTCTTTCTTAGGATCCTCTTTACTAGGTAGCCTCCCTGTAGTTGTGAGTAACAGTCTAGTCATCCTTTGTTTTACATCTAGTATCCACCTATGAGTGAGTACATACCACGTTTGTCTTTCTGAGTCTGGGTTACTTCACTCAGGATGATTTTTTCTAGATCCATCCATTTGGCTGCAAACCTCATAATGAACCAATTTTCATATCTTATGAACCGAAGCCTATTATTTTATAGTCCTTAAAATATTTTTAAATGGTATAATATATTAACAGGAAGATTGCCTTTTGCATGCAATTTGCTTTGATATATACTGTAGCCACAAATACACAAAGTCAAACAAGCCATTCATTACCAAAATACCCCAAGAACTGCAAACAGTTCAGTAACACCACTAACATGAAGTGATTATGATGAAAAAATCAATTCAAAAAGTGTGCTTTAAAGCTTTTTATTAATACCTATGTATTATATGCTTTATTTTTAAAAATTACATAATAAAATTTTTATTTAACTGTCACATTTACCGAATAAAGAAAGATTGCAAAGAGAACACAAGGCATTTACTGAGGTAAAAAGAGTGAAGGTTTATCCCTAACTCTAAGGTACAAACATAAAGTGCTAAGCACTCACCTATTCAATCATCTATATAATTAATAATTTGATCATCTATATTTTGTCAATGTTTAATTACTACCGCTAGTAATAAAATAATGGCTGACTCCTATTCATCACTATCCATATTAATCATTCAGTATTGCAGTACATCATTAAGGCTTAATACAGTTATGGATGGCAGAGTTTATAGATTCATGTAAGCATTTTTATTATACATATACTCTTGAACAAGTCTCTTCTTCACTTCACAATGAATTTCAAATGTCAATTATAAAAATGATATGAACATTGTCTATATAAAATTTAGTAATCCAAAATTAAAAGAATAACTGTTAAGTAATGTTGAGTATTATAGTCTATGATAGTATTTTCCTTTTGTTGAAATTATTTCCGGTTCATTAAAAACACTAGGAAAGATTTTAAAATTAAGATTAAATATGCACATTAGTAATGAAATTTTCAGAACAATTTTATAATATTTGCCATGTTTAAAATAAAAGACACAATTTTGCTAATATTGAACAAACTTTTCCTTCAATGTAACATTGTAATAAGTATGTTAATTTATGCATTAACTATTTTCTGTGACATAATCAACCTATTCTTATTTGAAGCAGTTAAAATTTTTTCTAGGAATTTAATAATGCTCCTTATGACTTATAACTGAATTATTTTTTAGTAACAAATAAACAAATAGTGTAAACTAACTACAAATTTGTATATATTAAAACTGAAAGAAGAGTTTTAAACCAATGCCAGTGATTAGCTATTTTCAGAATTTGTTAGTGTTGGTGGACATCACTTGTCTCTAATACAGGATATGGGGATCTACTTTGCATTTTTATTTGCAAAAATGAAAAAAATTATACACAAATAGAGAAATTGAAAGTGGCTGAGCAGAGTTATACTATATGATTCTGAAGTATGTATTTACATCCCAGAAATTATGTATTCTATAAATGGAATATATGCCTCTTACCATTTTCTGTAACCCCAAAGCATTTTTTTTATTGTGTGAAAACAAAGAAACACCAAGTAAAACATGGCAATTCTAGAGATAACATATTTCCTAAACATCAGAATGACTTCTTTTCGTGTGTGTGTGTGTGTGTGTGTGTGTGTGTGTGTGTGTGTGGACACTTAGGTGCCTATTTTTATGGATACATGTGCACACTCACACCTCTTGAAGAGCCAGAGTCCATGTAGATCCCTTCATCTCTTGTTCTCCACCTTAGTTTTTCAAACAATCCCTGGCTGAACTTGACGTTCAGCGTCTGCTTAGACTTCCTGGCCAGAGAGCAAAAGCAAGCAAGGCTTGCTGTCTTAGCCTCCACAGCACCAGCACCGCGGTGTACTGCGTACCACTGCACCAGGCTTTCACTTGGACTCTGGGCATCCAAGCTGAGGTTATATTATTTGCAAAGTAAGAACTTTAACCAAGGAGTCATGTTCTTTCAGGTCCTGAATAACTTTGTAAATTTTTACACAATTTTAAAATTATCTGAATAATACTACTTTAATTCTGTAGTAAAATTCACCAACTACTTTAATTTCTTTATTTTTAAAGATTGCAAGAAACTGAGTCATCACAGCTACATTGAGAAAGGAGATCCCAAGAGTCTCTGACACATGGTGATTAGGAACAGGTGTATGGATTCTGAAGCTTTGGTAATTTATTTCCTAATACTTCCTATTCAGCAATAATTTCTGTGTGCCTGAGAGATAAATACATCTCATTTTGAAGGTATCCACTTTATTTATCCCCTGGAATTAGGTACCAATGGAACTAGTTACTTAGAGGACACAACTCATGGAGATCATGAAGTCACTGAAGCCATGAGCAATGCCTAACTGCATTAGGATTTTTGCCAACACCCCAGATTTCTGTGATTTCACACGCTCAAGCTCAGTACATAGAGTACATGAAAAATTTCAGCACAGGATTTTTATTGTTATTTCTTTTAGTTTGTGAAATTAGAATATAAGTGCATTTTTTCCCTTTCAGCCTCCACAGATCCCTGTGTAACCCTCCTTCCTCTCTTTCAACTTCATGGCTGCAATTTTTCCTTAATTATTGATATATATATATATATGATGTATATGATATAGATCACATAAATTTATATATTGCATATGAATTTTATATATATTTAATATTTTATATATCACATATATTATATATACATTATTCTTAGATACATAAGAATAACCATAACCATCTCAGCCTATGTAATGTTACTTATAATTAACAAAGTGATAAATATGGTAATTTAACTTATTTCATTAAAATATTGCAGAAATGAAATTAACAAGAAAAATTGTCTTCCTCAAGGAAGAGCACACCAATTGATTATCCAATAATAAATGATCTGCCCTGAAAACATACATTGAAGAAACACAATAAAGTCTGAGCAGATTGTATTGATGGTTTTATGAGTGTGTATATGTGTGACTGTGTATATGTGTGTGTGTATGTGTGTGTGTGTGTGTATTTTGTATTTGAAACACATTTAGTAAATTGAAATCAACAAATTTTGAAAATATTTATTGATAAACGTATAAAACAAAGTATGTGCGCTTACTTGCATGCATATGCAAGGAGCTACCCTAACTGGTAATAAAACAAAGCACTCATGCTACATATTGATATCATCAATAAGCATTCAGCATCTGGAATAAAGCTCAGTTGGTAAAGTGTCTGTCTAGCAAATGGAATGATTGACCTTGGTACCCAGAACTTTTTAGACTGGCAGTGATAATGCCCTCTAAACCCTGCATTTAACAGGTAGAGGCTGTAAGATCAGAAGTTCAATGTCATGCTCCACTGCAGATGTAGTTTTCTGTTATTGGGGGCCTGTATTGAGGTGCTAAAATATAGCAAACAAAATAAATTAAAAAATTGCACTCACTATATATCCCTAAATCCATTCATATAAAACCTACTTAATGTAAAAACAGGTTGATAGCAAAGGAAAGAAACTACAATTTTCTGAAGTACAAAAACTTACAAACATCAGGAAGGAGAGCTAACATGGATGTTACAAGCCACTCATAAATGTCTGAGACATCCTCATTTCAAACAGAAGTTTAATTCTAATTATGATCAAGGTTTTGAGTGCAACCTCCGTGTGACCTGTAGAGCACGGTAAAGCATTAAAATGTTCATATTTATATAACTTCAATATGTATACACTTCTAAGGAAGAGAAATAAAGGAGCGAAATGATTGTCAAGAAATAAAAGGTATCCTTGGATAGCTGCCAAGCAAAGGAAGGGGTGAATTTGTATTTGAACAGATCCTTGAAGACAAAGCAACTACAAGTAGTAAGGACAAAACCCATACTTTGACAATAAAAAATAGCCATTTTAGATGGATTGTTGAGGGCTTTGAAACATCAAGAACCACAGTGTCATGGGAAGAAGTAGAACAATATTTAAAAATGAATAAACTCTTACTTTTTGGACTGTAGACAGCCTTTACATTTCTGCATAAAGAATGCTCAGATATTTTGACTGATATAAACTGGACAATAGTGTAATGAGACAGCTCATCACTGAAAACTAAAGGAGGTAGATTTGCAAAACCGTGTGTCAATTTTAAAGACAGGACAGGAATCAATAGTGCATAGTCTAGCACAACTTTTGATAAGAACTTGGATTTTTTAAAGAAAATAGAAAAAAATGTTTCGTGTTTGGTAGAGGTTTGTTACTATGCTGCCTCTTTGTGCTTCCGTCTATTGAAAATCTGGACTCTACCATAACTGTCTTCAGAGAAAGGGCATTATGGCGTGGCTGTGAGATAAGAGCTCTCCTTACACTGTTAAACACATAGTTTTGAGATCCTGACCATCTGAAGGCCTTCTTGAGAGTTGTTGATAGGGTAGGAAATAGAGCACAGAGAGGAGACACAGTCACAAAGAATGCATATTCACTGCCACCTTGTCCTTTCCATCTCTCTGCCTCGCTAGTACAACGAGTTCAGAAAGCTTGCTAAGCCCTAGCTTACCTTCCATGGTGTATTGCCTCCTTGGAGCAAGGGACAAAGGAATTAAGTGACCATACACAGAAAATGCTAAAACCACGAATCAGAACAAAATCTGCCTCTTCTAAATTGTTTCTCTCTGATATTTGTCACAGATGAAAAATATGTCTAAAATGGAGCTTATTAAGTTAGTTCTGGAAATGAAATTCAGTCATGGGAAATTGATTAGAAGTCTCCATAAGCAGCAGACGGAGATAGAGTACATGTATTTTAAGATCACAAATTAAATTTTATATATGTCAGGTAGAATATAAAATGAAAAGTGTTTTATATGTGATTAAAATAGCCGAGAAACTACAGGAAAAAAGATGAATAAAGATGGGAGAGAAAAGAAAAAAATCTTTCTAAAATATTTTCTGTGGAGTTGCAGGAAACACACTAAAACAAGCCATCCAAAATATAACTAGCGAGTTTTGGAGAAACTCCCAGTAGTTAAATACATTTGAAATTGAAGTCCTCATATAAAGATGAAATAAAGAATAATTTAAAGAAATGTTACTGAAGCTTACAGTAGTGAAAATTATAAATCTAAGAAACAAACTAAGACAACCCACACAAATACACCTACTGACTAATCTATTTACAATGGAAAAAAACAAGAAAACAAGATGAGATAACTTTTATGTAAATGAGCAAATGTAAAGATAGAAGCAAAAAAGTCCTCATAAGCATCAGCTATAAGAGGAAAAAGAAGCAATTATAAAATAGTGAAAGAAAATAAAAAGTATGCATCAAGAAGAACAAGATAAAGACCATTGGTTCACAGAATATATCAAAATAATAGGAACCATGAAGTAATATTTTGTCAGATATTTAAAAGCCATAGATTTGTGTAAAAAAATGAATGTTTTATTTTATTTGAATGATACATCAAAATATTATCTCTCTAAAATGTTTTCTCCATTCTTGAGCATTTCATATGTATATACAATAAAATATCATACCTCTGTATCACCCTCTCAAAATCCATTGATATCCCACTCAATATATCCCTCTCACAACTTCTTATCTTTTAAAAAAGTAACTCACTGCTTCCCATTCCTTATGCCTATGTATATATATGCAGAGCGCCTCTGATAACTATGCTAGAATTTTTGTTGACTTAATATTGTACATTGCTGGAGTCACTGTGACCACCAAGGCCAGCAGAATAATGACCCATGGGAAGCAAGAAGGCAGTTGTGTTCAACATGACTAAAGAGCCACTGTTGGTTCAAACTTTAGGACTCTGACCACAGTAGGTTATTCTAGGCATTATTAATCACAGCATGATTTAGGGAAAACTTTCTTGTGGATATTCAACTCAATTCCTTGTGTACATTAAACTATACATAAAATCCCTTGGGGAACAAGGATATAAACAAAGATTAAGCAAGACATCTAAACTCCTTGTAAAGTACATGTTGACACTTTCCCTATTCTGGGTTCTATTGATTGCCTGAAGAAAAAAACAGAAATAGGCAAACAAACAAACAAAACCAAACAATGTTTCAATAAAGGTCTGGGGTGGATAAACACAAGCTCATGAAAAGTGTCTGGGGTGATGATCATGTGTGATCTCTGACACATAAATAGTGCAAAGTTCAGCAAGCTATCAGCCATGACTGCTCAAAACCTACTGGACAGATAACAGGTTTTGCATCCTTTCCTTTGAAGGAAAAGCCTTGTGTATGTAACATCCCAGGTTCACTTAGCACTTATTTGTTAGCACAAGGACTTCCATGCTTCCTACAGTGCAAATATGAGGTAGCCATCCATGGCGGTTCTAAGCTCTTCAGTGCAATACCCATGTGTCCAGAAGACAGCATTTCATAGCATCCCTCACTGTCCTCTGGCTCCAACATTCTTTCCACATCCTCTTCCGTGATTTTCTATGAGTCATATATGGGGAGGTGTGATATGGATGTCCTGTTTAAGTCTGAACACTCTCTTGTTTTCAGTGCTTTGACTAGTTATAGATCTCTTTATTGACTTTAAAAATGATTTATCTTATTACATCTTCTTATATCTTCTTCAATGGATATCCCTGGGAGGCCTGATCTTTTCTTAAGGGAAATGTAGGAGGAGTGGATTTAAGGGAGAGGAGAGGTGGAGAGAGGGACTGGAGGAGAAGGGGGGGCTACATTCCAGGGTGTACTCTATGAGAGAAGAATGAATTTAAAAAGACAAAGCTTCTTAGACCAATTTGTTTTTCATTTAAATTTCACATAATAGTTTTGAGTGAGATACAAGATGCATAAATAACAGGTATAAAGTTGAACAATATATGTTGATAGCAGTCCTGAATTTGATCAATTTAATGAATTAATATGTACTAAATTGGTGAAATTGCATCAGCTGTGAAATCCAAAATATTCCCACCTTTGAACTGTATAGCTAGTAATGCATGTATTCAAGGCATTCTTCTTAATGAGAACCAACTAAGATTATCTGGTCTAAAGTAGTTACGATATCTATACAATCTAAAGAAGCCAGCAAGCATGATCTGTTAATAACTGCCTAACATAAAGATAAGCATATCTAAAGCTACAGAAAATAACTGAGAGCACCTTGGTAACCTTTATTTTAAAAATCCTCAAAGTTCAAATTATATTTTATTGCAAAATGCTACTAGTTATCAATCATTGTTTATTATCAACAAACATCATTAAAATTAAGAGAAAATCAACAGAATAGGAGCCAATAATTGAAAACTATTGAGTTGATAGGTATTTAATATTTTTAACATATAATAAACCAAAAAATCTCAACAGAAACAACAATAATAACACAACATATAATCAACAATAGATTAAATGATGAGCATTAATAATCATCTGAAAAATAAAATTAGAGTGAAAATGAGATATCATATCACTGTAGTGTTAAGACAAGCGCTGATGAGAATCTATAGAAAGAAAAGTCCTATAAAAATCTCCTTGTTATCATATATTAAGGAGGAATGTTAACAGAGCCTGGGGACAGATAAGGGGGAAGCAATGGAGAAAAAAATGGCAAACTTTTGCTGTGTTACAGTTATATGGTAGTAAGAAGCTCTGTTACTACACAGAAGGCTGAATGCACTTAGTAATGTAGGTTGTCTTTTACAGAACTAGAAAAGTCTTCCCTGAATATTCTTTAAAGAAAGAGAGGATGAATGAAGATTTAGCTGTGCTGCGTGGAAATACATTGATACGTGTACTTTTTTTTTTTTTTTTTTTTGTTTTTTTTGAGACAAGGTTTCTCTGTGTAGCTTTGCGCCTTTCCTGGGACTCACTTGGTAGTCCAGGCTGGCCTCGAACTCACAGAGATCCGCCTGGCTCTGCCTCCCGAGTGCTGGGATTAAAGGCGTGCGCCACCACCGCCCGGCGATACGTGTACTTTTATCTTTGTGAAGCTGTTAAAATAAATCAAATAGGTGAAACTTACAAGTTAATTCATTATATTTATGCTGTTTGGTTCTCTGTTATATATGCTAACACAAAACTAAAATGTAATTACTTAACAATTGTTATTAAATGTAGAAATTATTCATATTAGACAGTTCTAGTAAACTATGAAAATCACAAGAACCAATTTTGTATGTAATCCTTTGGCATAAATAGGTGTACTTCATTTCGATCTGTGCATTTTAAAAATATATCTTAGTAAAATTATTGGCATTTCAAACTACTTTAATCTGCAAAGAAATAGGTATGTGATGTTATTTTAGTATGAACGTTTTAAGAGAATAGCTTTCATATAAGAAACTGTGTTCTTTGAAATTGTCATGAATATATTATGTCAATCAAATACAGCAATACAAAAGTGACCCAAGTTTTTTACTTTTTTAGATTTTTAAAATGTATGCTTATTATTATGGAATAAGTAAATGAATTTAATTTATCATAACTTTTATGAGAAAAAACTTTTGTATTCATCTAAAACATTAAAAATAATATTATTAATAAAAGGAATTAAAACAGTAATTCTCATAGAGTTGTTTCTGTGTAAGATTTATATAACATACTGACATGTTAGAGTATCCAGGTAAGACCAGAATCATAGCAAAGTTAAGGTAAAAAACCTCCACATATTTTGAATAAACCAATTCTTAATTACATAAGATGTATTAATTATAAGCATATTATAATTTTGAAATACATTTGTGATAGTACACATCTGATTATACAGATAGTCTCAATATGTTTAATCATGATATTTTAAAAGATGATTAAGTCATAGATTTATAGAGAAAAAAGTGAGCCAAGTGGTGGTAGCATATGTGTTTAATCCCAGAAGTCAGGAAGCAGAAGCAGGAAACTTTTAATCCCAGCACTCTGGAGGCAGAGGTTCCCACTCCCAAAGCAGAGGCAGGCAGAACTCTATGAGTTCAAGTTTAACCTGATTTACAGAGTGAGTTCCAGGACAGCCAAGGCTACACAGAAAAGACCTCTCTTGAGAAAAAAAAGTGATATATGGGAGATTTTACTTTTCCACATTTAGGAATTTTATGTGTATCATTTAAGTAAAAGCTTCATATGTGAAAATCCAAATTGTTAATGGAGTTGTAAGATACAATGATGATGGGAAATTTTTAGTGTACAAAGGTTCTATTGTGTAAGAACTTGAAATTCAATCAGGCTGTGCTATGTCAACTTTCACTCAAATACTTGCCCTGTTTAAAGAATAGTGTCATATAACTCTTGCTTAGACACGTTAATACTAAGAATTTTGTTTCTCTATTAATTTTGAAGTGCAAACCCAAAGTAGTAGCTATATTCGTAAGCACTAGAGATTCTTCATGTAGCGAATATTTCAGACTGAATCTTCATTTCCATCTACTACATAATCATTTACCTTTATAAAAATACAGGAGAAATCTGAAGGATATGAAATTGAGGATATAATAATATGGAAGATAATTATAAGAAGGAAGATAATTACTAGTGAAATTGCAAAGTTTGACTAAAAATATTAACTATAACTCGCATTATATTAAATAAGTATGCCTCTGTAACCAAAATCACATTCTAACTGTAGCAATTATATTGTTACTAATATTCCACAGATCTGATGGAATAGTTCCTTATTGCCTTTCTCTACTAGTTATAATATGTGCTCTCTGGGATCAATAAGACTTCAGTACCTACAATGAAGGATTTTATTTTCTGATTCTTTCTGTCTCTATTCTGTCAATTTAAAAATAAAAACTGGAGGTTAAATGCTCTAATCAAATTGTTATTAAGTAGACTATTGACAAAGCAGTCACAATCTGTGTCCTTGGGTAACAACTTAAGTTTCTTTCTTGTTTATTGAATATCTACTTTAACTGTATATTTTGGAGTATGAGGCAAAGTGAGAGTTCTAAGGTAATGATTTGGCAACATCTTAGAAAAATGATACAGATAAAAACCTATATAACCTTGAGAAGGAAGATGGTTGTTTAGATACAATAGTTAAAGTGTAATTCATAAAAATACTTATAAATTAGACTATATTAAATCATTTACTTTCTCTGGCTTGAATAATAAAGACAATTCAGAAGACTCTGATATATGCTTGCAAAAGTCAATTCTGAGGGCTTCAGAGATTGAACAAAGTTAGTAGCACTTGCTGCTCTTTCTGAGTATCCAGGTTTTATTTTCCAGAACCCACATGGCTGTTCACAACCATCTGTAACTCCAGTTTTAGGGGATCTGATTGCCTCTTCTTGGGCACTAGGCATGGAATGTATTTGATAAATATATATGTGTGTAGGCAGAACAGTCATAAAATTAAATGAGTGATTCTAAAATAATTTTTAAGCCAGATCACATTTTCTCAGACTACACAATGAACTATAGAGAACACAATCTAATAACTGGATGGAGGCCTCTGTGAAGAGCACGCTCTTATAGAGTTTTATTCCCAGAATTCATATGGTACAACTCACAGCCACCCTGTAACCTGAGCTCTAGGGAATTAGATACCCTCTTCTGGGCTCCATGGTCACCGGCACTCACAATCACACATAATCACACAAAAATATAAAAATATACACATAAATAAAGATAAAATAAACGGTTTTCAAAAGAAAACAATCTATAAGGTAATTAAAATGTGTCAAAATAAATATTATGGAAATCTGTTCTTTACAGTATGCCATTAATAAAATATAGTTTAAAAAAACAGATCATGCCACACATATTTTTAATTTTTTTTTACTTCTTATGCTTTTCAAAATTTTTCCACAAAATATATTTGGATCATATTATTTCCCCTTCCCAGAGTCCTTGTGATTCTTACCACCTCTCTATACACTCACCTTTATGGTCTTTCTCTCCCTAAAACAACAAAGAAAATGTTTTAAAGAGGAGAAAAAAATACAAAACCCCAAAGTATAAAAACACTACACATTCAGGGGAAGGAGGGAACACCTACAAAAAAGGTTTCTTCTGTGTTGCTCAATTGCTCCTGAGCATAGGCCTTCCCTGGTGTGTGGCTAACATACCCAGTGTCACTCTATTGTAGAAAACTGATTTTGACATTACAGAAGCAAATAGCTTCTCCATTAGAAGTTGGCCTTTCAGGCCCATGAGAGACCTGCCTCTTTCTAAATTGAGATGAGGAGGAAAGGACAGGGAGTAATGAGAGTCCAGTGGAAGGGAATGGGAGGAGAAGAGGGAGGGGAAACTGTGGTTGGTATGTAAAATGAATTTTTTTAAAAATATTAATTAAATAAATTTAAATTAAAAAAAGAAATGGACCTTTCTTCCTGCTTACCCTTCCCAATGCTGGGGTTCTTCATGGATTGAATTTGGTATAGGTCTTAGTTATACGGTCTTATGCACCTTTTACAGACTGAAATTATCAGTAGAGCGTAGACCAGCAGTATGGCATCAATAACAAATGTTCAGGTATTGTTGCTGGATAGACAAATGATTATAGGCATACTGGAAATCATATGTTGACTTATTACAACACGAAACATATATTTTGATGTAAAATCCAGCAAGTGAAATCCTTGCTATATACTCAAGACAATTTAAAACTTTAATCCACAGAAACACTTTTTTGCAGAAGCATATAGCAATTTAATTTTTAATTATGTAAAATTGTGAATGATCAGTGAAATCTTCATGTAGGTGAATAAACAAAATCAGAGATTAACTGTAGATCTGGTATCAGTTGAAATTGTAATTAAATTAGCAATGAAACCACTAACAAATAAGTAGAAATGTATATATATGTTTCTAAATAAAAACTGAATTAAACAATCAAATCCTAGGTAGGACAATATGAAGGACATGTAAAGAAGAAGAAGAAGAAGAAGAAGAAGAAGAAGAAGAAGAAGAAGAAGAAGAAGAAGAAGAAGAAGAAGAAGAAGAAGAAGAAAGTTCAGAAATCCTAAGTTCAAATGAGAAAGCAACTATGGCTAAAAAGATTAATTTTCTCATGAGTTCAAGATTAATGTTCTAAATTTAGATGGCTTCATGATGAAGGGTTTTATAAAGAACAGAGTGACCATAATGCTAGAGCTATAATTGTTTACTAAACCAGTCACTGTTGATATTTAATAATTTCTTTACTGGGGATTAGGGGAGGGCAATGGAGGGTAGAAGGTAGGGGATGAGAACATAAGGGAATGGGATGTTTGAGCTGGAACAGGGAGGGAGGGGGAATGCAATAAAAGAGATACCATGATAGACAGAGACATCATGGGGATAAAGAGAAACCCAGTGCTAGGGAAGTTGCCAGGAATCCCCAAGGATGACCCTAGCCTGGGCTACTAGCAATAGTGGAGAGGGTGCCTGAACTGAACTGGCTTACCCCAGAGATCAGACCGGTGAATACCCTAACTCTTATCATAGAACTTTTCTTCAATGACTGATGGAAACAGATGCAGCGATCCACAACCAATCACTAGATAGAGCTCCAGGAGTCTAGTCAAAGAGAGAAGATGGTTTCTGTGAGCAAGTACATCAGGATCATGACGGGGAAACCAGCAGGGACAACCAAACCAAACTAAAGGGAACTCATGAAAGTTGGATGAATTGCTATAGAGCCTGCATAGCTACATCAGACTGGGCTAGGCCCTCTGCATGGTGAGACAGTTGTGTAACTTGATCTGCTTGGGGGCCCCTTGGCAATCAGATCAGAATCCATCTCTGGTGCATGAGCAGGCTTTGTGGAGCCCACTACCCTCGTGCAGCCTTGAGGCAGGGGGAAGGGTTTGGACTTGCTTCTACTGAATTTATCTCCCCATGGGAGGCCTTGTCTTCTTGTGGATGGGAGTGGGGGTTGGTTGGGAGGGGGAGGCTGGGGGGACAGGAGGAGGAAAGAGGAGGATCTTTGAATGATGTGTAAAATGAATGAAAATTTTTTCTTAATAATAAAATAATAATAATAGTTTTTAAAAAGGCTAGGGATTGGGCTTATAATTTGGCATTCTGTAACAGCAAAACTATTGTAATTGTACAATGATTCATACACTCCAGCAATTGGAGAGGTAATGGTCCCAGAGAGATAATTAGGCAATAGTACATGCACATCAATTGAAAATAAATTATATGTCCAAATACCGTTTTGTAGGGAATGGTTCACACTTTGGAAAAATAAATATAAAATTATACCCTTATAAAGCTCTACTCATACTTTGTCAATTAAAATGGAACTTGTGTTAAATAAATTTGGTTATTAATATATTTTTAAATTATCTATACTGATCAGGGTGAAAAACCTGATTTTATTTACAATACTTTTGTTCAAAATTTTTCCTTAAGCATTTTTACCACAGCTCACTTTTATATTGATCATGGCCTATTGTCTTTTGAAATGTGTAAAACAACAAGCAATAGTCAAGAAGAAATGATATTCATGTGATATGGAGGCGCATGACTATAAATGGATCTTATTCTGAGTCTCACCATGCTTTTTCCTTCAAACATTATGAATCCATACATTCAGACACGTCCCATCTATTACACAGCATTGTCACACACTATAAATGTTTTAGTATTTTAAAGCTCATGTAGTGATTGACAACTTACCTTGTCTTTTCTGTGGGTGCTATGCATGGTTGATTCCTAACACTGGACTAATGACCCACAGCACTGTACAGTGCAACTGAACAAAATTTGTCTCATACACATGTCTTTTCAAATAAAATATGTCACAGCCACCTTGTTCATAGAAAAATGACTGAGCATTCTCTACTATTGTTGAATGTCACTATAGTGTTAAGCAGATATTGAAGAGAGACAAAAAAGAGAAAATAATATAATAAGCAAAAAATGTGTGTGAGATGGTCCTCTTTCCTTCCTGGCCTGTTGGCCACCAGATCGAGAGGGCAAGAGGCAGTAGTGGGAACAGAAAGCTTTGTATGTGGCCCATGAGCAAAAATGGAGACAACCCTCTGGGAGACAGACTTCGGTGAATCAGCTCAACTTTATTCCAGAGTATAAATAATTCATAAGATTGGAGAGCCTGGGGACAAACCCTAATTTGCATTAAGCGGTATACTCCTACCATAAGGCTTCGAGAACAAGTCTTAGTTATCCTATGTGCAGCAAGGAAGCCTTCTGGCATGGATCTATGCCAGATTTCAAGCTAAAAATAAGTCAGGTTCTTGTTTAGAGACAAGTATCTCATTTAGAGACAGCTTTCAGATAAAATCAGTACTCTAGGCCCAGGGACATTCTCCAGATAAGGACAGGTAGAGGTAGGAAGTTGGGCTGGAGGGAAGGAGCATGCTATGGAGCTCTTGAGATAAGCTGCCAGGACATGGGAGACTGTGACCTCTACCAGTCAGCAAAAATCTTCCAACATCACCCCTTTTTATTTTATAATGGTGTGGTGTTATCATAAACCTCGAGGAACCTGTCACCTGTGTCAGAAGGGTCCAGGGCCTGGTAGTGAACCATTACTCGATTGTTGGTAATTTTAGCAATTGTGGTTATCTGTTACAGGGGGAACTAAATAAGGCAGGCGGTAAACATTAAAATGAAACAGTGTAATCAGAGTACTGATAAAGGGTAGGATCCAAGAAAACAAGGGGTTATGGAATCAGCTAATTTGCTCTCTGGGCTGGAATTTGGAGAGGAGGTCTTTGTGGAGTATTCTGAGGGTGTTGACATTAGTTTTAACAAGATCTGATTTGTCTAAAAAGAAGCAACATTCTTTCCCAATACCAAGCAAGTTTCCCCATGTTCATCAATTATTAGGTCTAGTGTTCTTCTGTTGTGGAACATGACCCCAGCAAGACAGTTAATCTGTCTTTGGAGTGACTCGAGACTTTCAGTTGCAGATGTCATGGCCTGATCAAGTCGACCTCTGGAGGTTCCAGCCAGATGATGTGTCTGAACAGCAGCAGTTGTTGAAGTCCCAGAAGAGTCAAGAGAGATGACTTGTCTTATCTCTACCAGTAAAGGAAGAAATATCTCTCATCTTTGGTTAGCAGCAGTAGTTAAACAAATGGCACTTGTTTACCATATTATAGAAGAAAGAATTGACATTTGTCATATTATGAACATGTTCTCCACATGACTAGGGAGCATTATCAAATGTTCCACATGTTGTAACTGGAAGTTTGATTACATTTTATCTCTTACATGTATTTATGAACTGAATCCATATGTGATGCTCAAATGTATGTATAGAATCTTGTCGATTACCTTTCACTCTGAGCACAATTACCAACTGGTGGTAGAAAAGTAAGTATGATCAGTTCCTTAAAACATACCATCAAAACCCATTATTAAATTGAGTTCTTCTATATGATCATATATATTAGACTACTATGGGTAGTGTTTCTGTTAATTATTTAACTTTGCCTAAAGGCACAAAAGAAAATATTCTGCGTTTGCTTTATATTTGAAATAGTTAAGTTTTTCATCCATTGACTATTGAAAGAGTAGGAATAACTAAGTGCACATTGTCTAGAGATTCTAAAATCTATGAACAGGGTATCAATTACACATAAAGAAATAAATGTGTCATTGAGAACAATCTTAATATAACCAAACAAAAAACCTGTACTGAAAACAGTGCCTATAAGCCATATGGAGAAAATCTTGCAATTATCTAGCAGTGAATTCTAAAAAAATGCATGGGATGATAGGTAAAATAACATATATACTTCAACCTTAAAATTGGCTAGAAACAATGAAAAATTATATGACTGTATTACAAAACTAAAGTTTTGAACAGTTCTATGATCTAGAAATATATATGTGTGTGTGTGTGTGTGTGTGTGTGTGTGTGTGTGTGTGTGTGTGTGTGATATAACCATGAAAATTTCAAGTAGATATTGGTACATCTATGTTCAGGATAGGATTATATAAAACAGTGGTTCTCAGCCTTCCTAATGTTGTGACCCTTTAAACAGTTCCTTGTGTTTTGATAACCCCAAACCAGAAAATTATTTTTGTTGCTGCTTAATAACTGTAATTTTCTACAATTATGAATCCTAACATAAATATTATTGGAAACAAGTTTTTCAAAGGTACACAACACACAGGTTGAGAATCATTAGTTTAAAAAGTCAGCACATGTAAAAATGAGCATATCCATCATTTGGTTAATGGATGAAGATAATATTACTATTTACATAAAGTGTTGTCATTATTGATAATACAATGCTCTACAAGTTTCTCATTGGGTTTATCAACATTCCACACTTGTATAAAGCTTATAGCTGAGGGAACTGTAGAGAGGATGAATATTTAGAATCTGTGCATTGCTTTGACGTTTCACGAGCCCAGAACTGCTTATAAAATCAAAGGCATAAATTAATTTTAGAAAAAAATGCCAAATGATACAGCAAACATATTCACATACATGCACACCTAATTTAGAGATCAAAATAAAGACAATCTCACCATTCAATATATACATATATGTGTGTGTGTGTGTGTGTGTGTGTGTGAGTGTGTGTGTGTGTGTGTGTGTGTGTGTGTGTGTGTGTGTGAGTGTGATCATGAATGACTCCAGAGTAGTCTGATATGGGAAGATGCTGCTATGTCATTTTACATGCAGTTGGAACCGAGGTCAAATTCACAGGATCATAGAAACTGGAATGTGATTGCCACAGATTTGGTAATAGAAGAAACTGGCAAGTATTTGTCTAAAAGTGTAATCTTTCAGACATCTGATGAGAAATTTAGGGGGATTAAATGTATAGAATTGCTTGAACAACTAGATGGTACTAGATATTTAAAATTCTCTGTGAGTGATTCGTCATTAGCATGTGCTCAAGGACAGATCAGGAGTAATTTCTTCTGAGTAAGCATGTGTTGAGTCATGGCTGTGCACTTTAAACTCAGAAATATTTTATATGTTGATTATGCATATATAAAGCAAGAAAAAGAAAAACAAACAAGAACAAGAAGTCCAAGGAGCTAGAGAAACTAACAAAGGTAATTAGAACCTACTAAATTTTCCTTCCTCCAGTATTTGTAATATGAGCTACAAATATAACTCATCAATGTAGACAAGCACAATGTAAGATTCACATCTTAAATACTTGAGTTTTCTGTGTCTGAGACTCATTCTTTTGGGAAAAAATATTTACAACCTCACCTAATTCCCTCACTTTTCTCCTTGTAAGCCCACTATACCTAGAAATATTAAGTACAATGGAAGGAAAAACAAACCAAAAAACAGCGTACCATGTAGCTTCAATACTCTTCTTACTGTTTTAGTGTATCTATATTGGAATATATATTTTCTGTGTATTAGTGTATTACATTAATCATTAGTTTATCTTGTCTGGAACATAACCTAAAAACAAATCCCATAGAAGTTTCTCTAGTTTTCAATAAACTTTCGATTAATTCAAATAATCACACTAATTCTCGAAAAACTTTTTCCAGCTAATTTATGATCTACAAAACCAAGCACACTTCATATATAAATAATTTTAAGTTTCAGTAAAAAGAACTTCATACATTGCAATTTAAATACAGAAGGCATATTAGATATTATTCAACAAAGCATATTAATTTGAAGATATTTTCTGATTTGTCAGAATGGAAACTGAAAACTAATGAAATGCTGAGGGTTTGGAATTATAGAAGAGATTTTACACATAACTCAAACTCAGGTAACAATAAAAATGTTAGACATTTAAAAAACAATACATTTTAAGAAAATATGATATCAACATGCGTGTAGTTACAATATGGCATGTTGTAACTGATGTCGTCTAACGTTTATCTCACTCAAGGCTTTTAGATTTTTTTTCAACAATTAGATGAGAAACCTTTTAGATTATACTTACTAATCCTTATGTCTAGAGTTGAAGTCACTTCTTTCTTGAGATGCCACTAGAATCCTTTGTGTGCCTGACATCTATTGATCTCATCTACTTAATGGTTCTCGTTTCCACTATAAATCTATGCTCTGGTCTTATTTCAAGATGGTAATGGCTGTCTCAATTTGCTTTTATCTTAAAAAGAATTCATTTTGACATTTTAGCATTTCAGTTGAACAGCAGTATAATTAGGTATCATTTCAGATCAGATCAAGTAAATGACTGTGTTTCTTACAGGTACGCCTACTCAAATATTGCCTAAGGAAGCATCAAACATTTCAGGGTAAATAAATATTCTTCTTTTCAGTAATAAAAGAGCAATCAGCAGCTTATGTTCATTTCTTGAACCACATCTTCAACTTCCCTATGAACTAAACTGTCCCACTAATACAACATTTGTTATTTTTACTAATTATGAAGATAATAAACAGTGAGTGCTTTAAAAAAAAGTATAAAATAATTATGCCAGCATACTGATCTTTATAAGTTGGGGGTTAAGAAGCAGATTGGGGGGATTAAGAAAATGAGAAATTTCTTATCTATAGAATAAAAGTTACCTGCACATTTCAGTACTAATTTACATGCTGCTAAAGATAAATATGTATGATTAGACGTATATATATTTATATATATATGCTTGTGTATTATGTATACTTATATTATATATACATATATATTTGCATTATATAAAGCTTTGTTTTTCATTATATACAGAAAATGATGTGTCTTGGAATTTGCTTTCCTTAAAATTGTCCCTTTTCTAACTTTTTTCCCTCTTATTTCCAAACAAGGAAACTAATTCTTTTCTCTCCCTTTGTCTCAGAACCTCCCCTCAGGACTTTTTTCATCCAAGGGTAAACAGAGCTCCTCTTTCATTCAAGTTCCCACATGTTGACATGGTTGCTAGGAATATATCAATAAGAGCGATAGTGCACCTGAGCTTTCACATTTTAAATTTCCCCTTTGTTGCACATGGTTTTTTTTTTACACAGGAAATAAGAAAATCCATGATGACCAAGGATCACTCACTTAATCAGTACAAAACATGCACTTGGGCAAAACTGATGAGCAAATGAGACAGAGTTTAAAATGAGAGGACACAGCCTTCTAGTGTATCTCCTGCATCTCCACCCATTTTTTTACCAGGTACAATTTTGTCTCTCTATGTAGATAAATCTTGTTTTATACCATCCTTTAACAACTTAACAACTTACGAGAAATAATCCTACACCCATAAATGCTGCAACTCAGAAGTTAATGACAGAAGAAGCCATTCAAGGTAACTGATACAACTTCATAATAACATGACAGGAAATAAATTGACTCTTGCAGATAAGTGTAAGGGTAGAAAAATAGTATGCTTTTTTTCTTGTGAATTGAATTATAGTATATATCAAAAACTACATTATGATGTACAGAGATATTAATCTAGAGCAATGCAAGCTATGCCCAGACAACAACTCTGAATATTTTAATAACTTGATTATATATCATGCATTTCAAATTTAAGCTTCACATTGGGTATTTCAGGTAAAGCTTTGATATTTTGAGAACTCAAAAGTATATCTATACTTTATAGTCTATTAATAAAAGTTTAAGAACCTGCCCTAGCTATGAATTTATCATTTTCAAAGTGATGAATATCTTAATAAATTTTTTCTCTCACTTTACTTTTGCATACATGACGGTCATTTGAAAACAAAGTACTAAATAGCATTTGTCTCCTAATGCCTGATTCTTAAATCTGAACATTATGCTATACTTGAACAAATAATTTCCTAAAAGGAATATACTTGAAATTAATGAAATAACAAATTAGATAAAAAGGACAATAAATTCATCATGGTCATGCATACATGTCTTCAGTTTATTACTAGTTTGTGACATTAAGCTTAAATGTGTAAATATGTTTGTGTTTTGAATCATGGAAACATACTTACAGATTTAAAATTCAATCACAGTTTTCAAAAGCAAATTACTTTAGGTAGTATGATAAATAATTTCATGAGGTATAGTCTTGTAAAAAGCACTTTCTCTTCACTATAACAAAAAACACATTAAAGACAGAAGAAGGAAACATTGACCTTATTAATTACACTGTCTTAAGGAAATATTAATGTTTATTTTTAATGTGCTAAAGATAATCATTAAGACCAAGTTCTGTATGTGTGTCTTCCCTAACCCCTTACACTTTTCTCAGAAATGATATCATAAGTGGGCATTCTATGGCAAATGAGTACACATTTTCTGTAATAACATCAATATTCCATAGCAATTTTCATAATTCACTGTTGTTTATTTATTATATGTGAAAATCACTCATTTTTGAAGTAATACAACCAGTATCTAGTGCTCAACACCAGTTTTATTGAAGTCTGATTTACACAGCACCCTAATTATGTAATTCTTAGAAGTTTTCAAATACTTACTCTGCAAAAGATTATTATTGAAAAGAGAGACGTGGAAACAATTCTCGCACAAATTCTTCTAAATTCTATGCTTATGTATTCACATAGGTTTTCCAATAGAAGATTTTCCAAATAGCACATGCAGCTGTGCTATGCTGTTTCATTACCTTGAGTATTATTATGCTTGACCAATTGTTCAAAATAGGTCACAAAGGCTTAACTTTGAAAGTTTCCTGTTTGAAGGCATGTGATATAAATAACATCTTTGCAGACTCATGTATTCAAAGTCTATTTTCATTACAATTTCAAAATAATAGCACTCATATTACTTTTCTACTTAAATCCCCTTTCTAACCAATGTAATTAAAATTAAATATGAAATGATATTTTAAATGATCATTTATTAAACATTTAAATGATTATATTATAATTAATCTACATTACTTCACTTGAAATAATGAAAATATGTTTCATTTTAATTCAATATTAATTGACAAAGCATTTATAACTTTGACAGCTGGTGATATAAAATACATGTCTCGACTGATTATAATTCTAAGTTTCTACTAGAAATAGTTATTTAGACTTTTGTGAATTTGGAAATGTGACTTGATGTTTAATAGGCTATCACGTTTGATATCCATATATAATCATTGTGGTATCTGTTCTAGCATCTGCTTACATGGAAAGTCCCTCTTTCCCTAGTAAGGTGCTGCCCTCTAAAGATGGTTTCAAGTCATTTCTACTCCAAACCATTTTTTAGTGTCTTTCTGGAACAACAGAAGAGTTTGAACATAATTTCATAACCAGAGAAATCTCCATTTTAATAGAACTGCGCATTTTATGGAATTTCTATGAATAACTCATGGTCATATATTGTGGTTTTTAATATTTAACTATTGTTTCACTGCCACATAAAATTGTTTTAATCAGTATGGGATATTAACTGCATAACTCTTAAGGAAAAATAATAATAATCAATTCTGTAATTAATTAATAATGTTATTTACATTAATTAATTTGTAACATTTTATTGCACAGTAAAGATGAGCCATATATATATCCAACAACATTCTATCAAATTTTCAAAGTATATCTATGATACATGTTCAAGTATTTGAATTAAAAACAAAGAAACACTCACAAAGGAAAAAATTATTAATATTCTTTAGATAACAAAATGAATATATACCACAAAATATATACATATGTATGTGATCATTGCCTTGAGAAATCTTGTTCAAAACTCTAACTGAGGAGTGTTGGATGGAATGAAAAATATATAAATTGATTTCAAAAAAAAGTTTTCCTTCAGAAATGCTTTGGAATATTCAAAGGAAAAGATTCTAATTAATCTTCAAATTCATATTTATGAAACAAAATGTAACTTAACTACAAACTAGCATGCTCTGTTCTATTATGACTCATCTTCTTAAGAACTTGTTTAAGTTCTAGTGGATAATTCAACTAAAATTGTAATATTTTTATAATACTTATTGGATGATGAAGCATTTTACTGTTTCTCTCACCAGTTTTGTGAGAGCTTTTATTCAAATCATTTCATGTGCAAATTATGCAATGAATGACCTACTAATAAAGGAGACATTTTAAATTTCTGCTATAGTGTATGAATTATCTTGTTAAAAGATAATTAATGAATTTACAAGTAAACTATAATGTTAAATGTTGTCAGATATGTATTAACATATATGGTACCTACCTGAAATATTTATGGATTTTTTTACTACTTCAAATTATTTTGAGTTCATCTTTATACTATGCAGAATCATGCAGTTGCAATTCGTGAATAATATGGTTTTAATCATTTTGGAGAAAAGGTTATGCTGAGGAAAAGATAGTAGGATATTAGAAGTCAAATATTTGGGTTACATTATAGATTGAAATTTTTACGTAGTGCCCAGTTGTAAAATATTGTTATATAACTATTTTATATCTGATAGGTTACACTTTAAACTAAATAAAATGCAGAGAATAAAAACAAAATCTATACAATCTTAAATACTACTTTTACCAGTTTAACTCCACTTTATCACACATTATGCATTATCACACATAATGCATACACATATGCATTAAACACACACACACCGTCACACCAAAATAAACGGTGACAAGCAGACTTGAGGTCATTATATTTTCAAATATCATGATAAACAGGCAGTGTCCTCACAAAAAGGATAAATTACAAACAGGATAACCACTAAAATTAGACTAAAAATACTTTTAATGCCCATGTATTATAAAAAATCACTTATACGTCTATAACAAGATAAATAGTAGATAAAAGTCAGCAGAAATATGCATGCATTTCACCAGTAAAAATATATAGGTACTAAACGTGTCATAGAGTTTTTCTCAATATTATTTTTTTCAGCAGAAAAACACAAAGCTAAAGAGAGATACTACATCATTTACACTAAAATAAGTATAATAAAAAAAAGAGAACATAAGTACTGATGTAGATATAAACTAAAGAGAACCCTCATTCACTGGTGGGATATTAAATGACAGTCACTTTGTGAAACATTCAGCATCTTGAAATGTTAAAAAAAAAATAATATGCCATACAACCAACCCAGCAATTATTCTTCCAGGTATACATAGACGAGAAATGGAAACATGTATTCCAAAAGTGCATTCTCATTAAACACTAGAAACAGTCCCAAATTATAGGGATACAAAACATCCATCAGTTGGAGAACAAATAAATAAGACAGTATATATCTAGACAATGCATTATTATTGTGAAGTTAAAGGGAGGAATTAGGAGTGAATATGATAATAGTACATTGTATGAAGTTCACGAAAAAGTAAAAATTTTATTTAAAATCATGCTTGCAATGTATATAAAACATCAAAGCACCATACAACTTTGAAAATAATGAAGGAAAGTCTACATTAATGATTCTACTTCATTCTCAATATCTGTAAGTGAAAGTTATACTAATAAAGAAAGTGTTGTGTTAGTTTCCAGGCATGGGATATGACTCAAACCAATAATAAGCAATTTCATGGGGGCTTAAAATATTCTTCAACTTACTAATATTAAGATTCCCTTTCAAAAAAGTTATATACCATCAAGCTGAATATTTGAAGTGAATTTCATAGAAGCTATTCATGTTTATCATGACAGCATTCATTAAAGGAAAATTATGCAATAACTGTAAATGCTCACCTACAAGTGAATGGATACAGAATCTGTTATGCATAAAAAAGGAGCTTTATTCTGTCCTGAAGATGAACAAAATTATATGATTGTGGATAGATTATATCTTGGCATCATTAAGTGAAATAAGCACTGTGTTCAAAGCAGTATTGCACACTTTTGCTTGTGTGGCAATAGGAAGGAATACTGAGGAACTGAAATTAAAAGAGGAAGTCCTAAGGAGATGGAGGCAGAAGGGGGACAGAGGAAGGGAAAACAGAAATGCTCATTCTAGGGCAAAAAGGCAATAACGATGAACTAGAGAGAACTATCACCACTAAAGAGATATCCTTACACACAGAGTACATGATGTGCTAGATATGAGAGTAAGGAACCATGAAGCAGACAAAAAGATTTATCAGAAGAGAAACAAGAATGAATTTACTGTAAACTAAGTGTTAATATGGTCAGACTACAAACATTATGATGTGCGATTAAGGCACAATGTGGGATTGAGGTAGATAGAGTTGAAAATATAAATTGGATATTCCCAGAGATTGTGATAAATAAGCAGACACATATCTAGAGTCCAGGGTTGTATCAACTCTGACCCCAAAGGCATCGTCATTTGCTGTGGGACGTTCTGTATGGCAAATGTGTTGCTCTGATTGGTTAGTAAATAAAACACTGATTGGCCATTGGCTAGGCAGGAAGTGTAGGCAGGACAAGGAGGAGAATAAAGCTGGGAAGTGGAAGGCTGAGTCAGAGAGACTCTGCCAGCCACCACGATGACAAACAGCATGTCAAGATGCCGGTAAGCCACAAGCCATGTGGCAAGGTATAGATTAATGGAAATGGATTAATTGAAGCTGTAAGAACAGTTAGCAAGAAGCCTGCGACAGCCATACAGTTTGTCATAAATATAAGTCTCTGTGTTTACTTGGTTGGGTCTGAGGGGCTGTGGGACTGGCAGGTGATAGAGATTTGCCCTGACTGTGGGCCAGGCAGGAAAACTCTAGCTACAGTCATTAAATGGTCTGTGAGATTAGAAGAAACTAGCAACATTTTTTGCAATATAAGTGAATGGGGGGGGCATAGGAAAGCACATTGTCTTGAAACCAATGACCAATGAAGGGGTTAAACTCTGCCATCATCACAAGTGAATTTAGGTTTCAGCTCTCTAAAGATGGCAAAACCGGAGTCTCTCCCAACATAGGGCCATTTATCCACAGTGTCCTTATATTCAGGGTCAGGACCAAAGTCAGCCTCACAGTGTCTCAAGTACAAATCCAGCAGCCCCCTTCTGAATCATGTCCAGACTTGCACAAGCTTGTGCAAATATGTCCATTGTAAGACTAAACCTCAACCATTTGAAAAGATGCTGGTATAACTTCTGCTTGTTTAACAAATCATATTTGAGATGACCTAACTGTCCCTGTTCCTGAAACTCCCCTTAACTATGCTTAAAAGGAGCCTACACAATCCTCTCAAGGTTGTAGCCATTTTGTAAAGATGAAAGACCCCAAATGCATGCTGATATAATAAATGCTCTTTGCTCTTATATACTATTTGAGTCTGGGGTCTTTCTTCACTGTTTCTTTGGACCCTACACTGTTGTGCTCAGATCATGACCCCCCAAAGAGACCACCAAAGATGAGCATGCCAGAATGCAAAAGCAAGGTTTAATTCAGGATATCCAAAAGCAATACAAGCCTAGGCAGGGACTTCATCCAATACATCCAATGCAGTGGAGGCTGGAGGAAGTGCCCACCCCTCTGCAAGCTCAGTTTTTAAAGGCAAAATCCACAATGTTACATCAGTTAGGGGTGCTAGTCTGGGTACAATTCTGATTGGCTTGCTTCTGGGGACTTTCTAGAGATCATGGCTTAATCTTAATTCTAAGGTGGCTGTTGCCCATCACCATTTCTCATTGGCTGCCATCAGGTGGGGACATTTCTGTGGTCAGTTACCCTGGAAACCAGGGTTAGAACGTTCCTTGGTTAAACAGTCATCGCCGAATGAATACCTTGTGACATTGTACTTTGTACTTTCTAATTTCTGGATTCTGGGTAGGCCTTATTTCTAAGATGGAGGCATTTTATTCTCATTTTGTCTCACAACACAAGAAAGATGTGGATCTAGAGGATTTGATGTACTGTACCCAGTGCTGTAAAGGAGCAAATGGAGGGAAAGAGTGAGAGTTGATCTTAAATTGGTCAACATTGGTGATCTTGCAAGAATAGCATCAGCAGGGAAGGCCACTTGCAATCTGTGAAAGAGAATAGTAAGAAACAATTTGGTAAAAAGAAAACACAAAAATTCTACTTACAGGGTTATAGTAAGCGTGACAAAGAGGAGTGGGTGTGTGAACATGTCTACACGTTAAAAAAAATCAATCAGACAGTGATAAAAAGAAGATATTTTATGTCACATGATTGTAAATAAAAGGAAATAATACATGGATAAAACAAAAGTGAGAGTTAAACTGTTTATGGTTTTGAATACTGCAAGCATAGTGTTCAAATGAAGTATATAATAGAGATTCAGGGATCTGGAACATATTCAAATTTCACTGAGACACTGAATTATGTTAAATTCTGGTATTTCTACTACTCCTGAACCGAATGCTAGAATGTTCTCAACATGCCCCCTGCCATAGTGATAATGAACTAAACCTCCTAAAGTGCAAGCAAGCCCCAAGTTAAGTGTTTCCTTTTATAAGATTATCCTTGATCACTTCATAGCTGCCACACAGTGACTGAGACAAATAGCTAAAATATTTTAAAATTTAAAATGTAGATTACATTTCTTGATCCACTCGTATGTTGGAGAAGTTGATAAAATTGTCCTTTGCCATAAAAAAAAAAAATTACGAAGTTTAGATGAACGTTCAAATGTGGCAATAGTAGACACTGGAAGGCACACAGTACACAACTGAAGTTGTCCGAAAATGAGGCTTGGGGAAGTCTAACCTTCCCTTGGGTTCTTCTTAGAAGAATCTAGGAAGCACTGTCACTACAGTGAGGCTGAACTAGAGCAGGATGAAGCACATCAGTTGGAGCGCTCATTAGAAGATACGAACTTGGTAGCAAGATAACAGAGCACAAAACCTTACAGTGAGGGAAATCAAGAAGTCTGTGTGCCATTTCTCTTCCAAAAATGGCCAGGCTCTTTTCAGGTAGGAGGAAACATGGGGTAATCTCATTTTGGGATTGTGTAATCTAAGGCACAGAAAAAGCTCAATATGAGGAGCTGAAAAGAGACCAGTGACCATAAGCTGTCTAAAGCCAGCAACTTCTTTCCTGTCTTGGGAATTTGAATGAGCATTGTCCCCCACTGGCTATGGTATTTAAAGATGTGCTCTCCTGTTGGTAGCACTGTTTTGGAAAGGTGGCCTTGCTTGAGGATGTATGCCACTGGTTTATGTGAGATGTTGTGCCTGGCTGTGGATCTCTGCATCTGCCTCCATCAGTCACTGGACAAAGGCTCTGTCATGACAGCTAGGTTATTCACTTGACCGGTCACCAGAGTAGACCAGTCCAGGCACCCTCTGGACCTCTGCCAGCAGACCAAGGTGGGGTCATCCTTGTGGATTCCTGAGAGCCTTCCCATCACCCTGCCTCTTCCTATTCCCATAAATTCTTAACTGAATGCAGTTTGTTTTTATCATGGCTCCTCTATCTTAACAACCCTGATATTGAGTTGAATTTCTCCAAACATATAACACCATTAAAATTCAAAACAATTCAATTATTCTAAGCCACATTAAGCTGCTTTCATTGCTAGTAAGTATTTTAAAATTTTAATATGTTATCAGTTATTATATAGAAAAATGGATGGATTAGTGATGGATGGTTGAGTAAATGAATGTATGTGCTAATGGATTGTTAGATGGTTGGGTTGGTGAATGATGGGTAGATGGAAATGTAGATGGATAGATGAAGAAATGGATGGATAGGTAAATAGACCGATAGATGGATAGACAAATATAAGGAATGTTTAATAGTTAAAGATAGGTTTGATTACTCTAAAATTTTCAGAAATACTTTCTAAATCAGACTAACCACATTCCTACAAGAAGGCATGTAAAAATAACATCTTTAAAATAATATCAAATAATATAATATTTCATGTTTGCTTCTTATGATTATCCTTTGAAAAGTTCTACATTGTATTAATAATCTTCCTAAATGCTCCTTTTGGTAGAACAGATACGAAAATTGAGTATTATAAGGATAATTGGCAGTTTCTTTGCAAGAATAACATAAATAGTACAATACTATAAGGAGAAATGACAAAAAAGAGTAGAAAGAATTTTCAAGAGAGGAAAATCACAGACATCCTAAACACAAATAACATTTTCTTGAGCAATCCCTTTTCTCACCAAATCTGAAATGCCAAGTTTCTGAAGCTAAGATTCTTATGTAGTATTTTTCTTCTCTGTGTCAGGGAAAAGATGTTTTCATTATTTTTCTTATCTGCAAACATTTTAGTGAAGCTAGCTCAACTTGCTAATGCTTCAGATGATATATTACCTATATTCTATACACTCCTGAATCACTCCTGTGCTTAAATGATAAGTAACTTTTCTATCAGTCACATCATTAAAATAAAAACTAATAGCAATGAGTCAGAGTTAAAATTCTGATACTAACTTGGTGTTAAGTGATGAACAGCTCTAAGTAATACTGCTTTGGACTCTGTACTTGATGAGGGTATAATAATTTAAAGTTACCATTTTGGTGAACGTATCAATGAAATGACAAAAGTAAATGCTTACTTATCTGTACGGTAACAATTATGGAAAGCATTTTGTTTTATAATAATTAGCTCCTTATCTAGTTACCTAGGAAGTATGACAAACAACAATTATAGGAGTTATATTGCAAGAAGTGCAAATCTTATTAAGTAATTAGTAATTGTATTTTAAACTTATATTAAGAATTCAATCTCCATGTGGGGATGTGGGGTGGCTTGGGAGAGAGGGCTGGGGTGTGGGAGGTGGGAAGAGGTGAGATCTGTGGGTGGTATGTAGAGTGAGTAGAAAATTTCTTAATAAAGAAAAAAATTAAAAAAATAAAATCATAAAAAATGAATTCAATCTCCAATCTGGTAAGTGACATGTTTTCAGTACTGTTATCTGATGAGTTCAGCAAATAACCCATATAGCAGAGATGTGTGGATGGAGAAGAGTTGTGTTGTGTTGACAAGCACAACCTTCAAATTATAGAGAATTTCTGGATCTTCTCTAGAATCTTTCTTATCTGGCAAGCAAAAGCTCCATTTTGACCTGAAAATATGAAAGTAAGAAATTGATTACCTTAAAGTCTTCATCATTTTAAACTACTATAGAACTTCTGAAAAAAAATCAAAGCAACACACGACTTATGCTATATTCATACAACTTAAAGTCAAAACCTTCTTGAATTATATCTCACTTTTTTTCTAGAATATTATATAGTACATGGGAAGTTGAAGAAGCCATGTCCCCATATTTTAATATTAAAGGTCTTTTTGCCATTTGAGCTTTACTCTAGTGTCTAGGTTTCCATTCATTCATTCATTCATTCATTTCAATATAAAAACACAGTACAATATAAAACAAAACTATCACATAGAGGTTGGCCAAGACAAAGCAACAGAAGGAAAAGAGCACAAGAGAAGGCCAAAGAGTGAGTTTGTTCACACACTCAGGAATCCCATAAAAACACTTAACTAAAAGTCATATACATATGCAGAGGACCTGGTGCAGACCCATGCAGATCAAGAGAATGCTGCTTCAGTCTCAGTGAGGTTTTTTTTTTTTTTTCTTTTCATCTTACAAATAACCACAATTCCCCCTTTCTCCTCTCCTCCCCCTACCTCGCCCAACCTCATCCCACCTCACCCCACTTCCATTACTCAGAAAGGGTAAGGCCTCCCTCCCATGGGGATTCAACAAAAGCCTGGCATATCAAGTTGAGGCAGGACCCAGCCCCTCCCCCACTGCATCAAGGCTGAGCAAGGCATCCCACCATAGGGAATAGGCTCCCAAAAGCCATGCAAAAGTTTATGCAACAGGGATAAATCCTAGTCCAACTGCCAGGGGACCCACAAACAGATCAAGCCACACAACTGTCACCCACTTTCAGAGGGCCTAGTTTGGTCCCTTGCAGGCTCCTCAGCTCCGAGTCCAGAGTCTGTGAGCTCCCACTAGCTCTGGTCAGCTATCTCTGTGGTTTTCCCCATCATGTGAGCTATGCTCAGGTTGATTTAGAGGTCCTTGTTTTCTTGGCTTCCTCCATCACCTCTGGCTCTTACATTCTTTCTGCCTCTTCTTCCATTGGGCTCCCTGAGGTCTGGAGGGAGGAGTTTAATGGAAACATCTCATTTAGGGCTGAGCTCTTCACAGTTTCTGATTCTCTGCATAATGTCTGGCTGTTGCTATCTACATTTTTTCCTATCTGCTTCAGGAGTAAGCTTCTGTAATGATGGCTGAACAAGGCCTCGTTTGTGAGTATAGCAGAATGTCATTAGGAGCCATCTTATCACTCTGCTTAATTCCTTTTTTCTAGAACAGTAGTATTTGTTTTTATTTTATATGCCTGAGCAAACCTGTCTCTGGTTATTGGTCATCCAACTATCAGGTATGACTGTTCTATTTTCTAATTATTAGATACAGTCTTTCTTTCATTTAGTACGTTAGTATGAGTTCTTTTTTAATGAGACTAAAGGAACAATGCCCTTGGGAACAGTCATATAACAAGTTGGAAACCTTCTGTGAACATGAATGAGAGAGAGATGAGGTTCATGTAGAGCAGATCCACTCTACAACAAAGATTACTCCTCTCAAGTATATTACATGAGAGAAATTCAGTATTATTAACTTTAAAATACTGTATTTTTACAGATGGTTCATTTTGTAGAAGACTGATGCTGTTCAGAAACCATACATTTTACTCATTTAAAGAGCACAATTCAATGGTATTAGTATGTTCACAAAATTTGTAGCTATCACCACAATTGATTTAAAATGTTTTTATTGCACCATATCCCTCATCTTCACTGACAGGCAAGTACAATTCCACTGTGTGTATAAAACTTCACCTCATCTGTGAGTTTTGCTGAAAGGGAAATATTAAGCTATGCAGCATTTATGATTGGTTTATTTATTTTACTTTTACCGTATTCTAGGGCTTATCAGTACTGAACTTCTTTTTATTTATAAACAATATTCTATTGCAAAATACATTTTGTTGATAGAATATTTTATTCATATATTTCAGTTGATGAATATTTAAATTGTTAACACTTTATGATATTATAAATAATACTTTATAAACATTGCTAAGTAAGCCATTGTTAGCCTACAGTGCTTCATCTAGGTGTGCAATCCTGTCTGTTTCCTCATCCACATCAGGATGCCAACTGCTCTTGTCATTTTGCAGGTTTTGTCTTAAGATGCCATGAGTATATCTCCCTGTCATATAGTATGTGGCAATGCATTGTGATGAAAATATCTCTAATGATGTATGAGACTGAAACTTTTCCTGGATCTCATAGTCAGAATTAATAATACATCTGGAGCTCACTTAATACTTACAAGTGCTATCCTGCAGTGCCAGAGCTGGTTTGTTTAATTTGCTTTGGAGAACAATGTTGCAATCTATCTTACTTGCTTGTATTTCCTATGCAATCAATTTTTACAGCCTATGCAAATGCAAATTATGTATACTTACAGATTTCTGGGAAGTATCCCCCATTCCTTCTCCATGCCATGCTTTCTGTCTTATCCCACAAAAAAGAGAGAGCAGCCCTTCATTAGAGATAAACACAAGAGAAATACAGGGACTGATTCACAAGACAACCTTCAGACTGTCACAGATTGAGACTCATAAAACAGATACAAAGAAGATGGCAGACACAGAGAGAATAAATAAGGAAATTCAAACCTGGCATCTACTTGGTTGAATGACACCAAAGAGGAATACAGCACTTGACTATTTCCTTAATGCAACACCAAGGCATCACCGGTAGCTCTGAGTTTAGTACTAATGTGTTAAAACCAACGGCAATATAGAAGATATTTTCCTGCAGCAGACACCCTTATCCTTTGGCTCTTACAGTATCTCTGTTCCCTCTTCTATGACATGCCTTGAGCCTCAGGTGTAGGGATTGCAATGTGGGTACAACATCATCATCTATATAATAGATAAAATGTGACCAGTTACTTTGTTCTGCCTGTTTAACTTTCCTGCCACCATAGACTGCACCATAAAACTGTGAGTCAACAAAATCCTTCCTTCCTTAACTTGCTTTGTTAGGGTTATTTCATTATATTACATTTCGTTACATTATTTCTGTAATGAAATAACAGAAACAGGAAAAGGTACAAAGATATATGGTAAACAGGTTCTATTCCATGTTCTGAACTGTATGCACCATTTAGATTCTCATCTACCCCAGTTGATGTTCAGAATTTTTTAACCCTGTGGAATTCTTCTCTTGACATGACATGGCAGATATTTATATCAGAAAGACCAACAAAATAGGATGAGGTACTGATTTAACTCTCATTTGTTAATTATCTGACTTAGTTTAGGCCTACATAATTGTCTGTTCATTAACTAAAAGTGAACCAAATCAAGTTATTCAGTGTACATTAAAAATTCATCCTTCCATTGATGTAATCAAAGATACCACAGACCATTACTAATTTTGCTCTTCCTTCTCCCAGAGATTGGTTTCACATGGTTATGAGCTATTTCAGAAGAAATCTTTAATGATTGATTTTTCACATATTCTGAACAAAATAATGTACATAATGAAGATTATTACATCATTCCATTCATTATTAAAACATTGACTTTAAAAGTCACCTGAAAAAAAAATATATATACATATATATGATGAATTAGCATAATCATGGAATGCTGTCATGTGACTAGTAATGGTATAATTTCTTGAGGCAAGATTATTTAAAAACTGAAAAAAATATATTACTGAGACAATATATGTTTTGAAAAATTCTTACAAAGTAATGACATAAAGAGAGTTACATGACAGTTATCATCAGGAGTATTAGAGAGCTCTACGAAAATGTGTTGTTCTGAATGATTATTGCAACTTGTCCTTACAAGCATGATATGGAGTAGTACACCAAATCAAAGAACTAAAAGTGAAGCATCCAAAGATGGTGAAGAACGTATTATATCTAGTGACAACTAAAGAGAAAAGCCAGGCACAATACATACATCACAAGAAAACCCTAAATTGAGATGGTGCTGTAGATCAGGAACAACATGCTTTCCCTTTGTTGTGGTTGCAATAGAAAGCTGAAATGAGACTTTGTATAAATGAGGGCTGAATAACATGTCTATTTTCAAAAGCTTCCTTGGACACTATTATGTAGAAAGATGTTTTAGGGATCGAGGCAGGATAGCCTGGAAGACATGGCCATGCTTTCCCAGGTTTCAAACCAAGTGGTAACTTAATGACCTCTATACAAGATGTTCCTGGTTTTACATTGCTTTACTGAGCACATAACATCTGAAGCTGAACCCACATTCCAGCAGTTCACTAGATGATCCCTTCCACCTTGCAAAAAGGGTATAAATGAATCATGCTTCAAAGCATCTATGCGATCTTCACAACACTGTAATGACATTCTGATAAATGCAAACTGATGAGATCAGTTAACGTTATAATAAATTTCATCCCTCCAGAAAATGTATTTGGCCTACATTTGTCTTGCTGTTTTCTTGTAGACATTATGCAGGTAAATATCATTTGTTCATTTTAGTTTGGTTTTTAGAAATTAGAAGGAATAGACTGTCAATTATTACACTGAAATATTAAAATACTTTTAATTGGTTAATGGATTTAAATTCTTACTGACATAGACTGAATACTTTAATGTCATCCCCATATATATCATAAGCAACTAATTTTCTCGTTATACTTTAAAGTTAACTTCATTGGTAATAGAATTAACAAGTGTGAAAATATGTACAGGCAAGCCTAAAGGATGAGACAATAAACACAGTGAACTCAGTGACAAATATATTTTTCTCATTTTCAATTTTGTTATTTTATTCTGAATATTATGGATGTATATAAAATTATATATAATTTTCCATAAACACAAATCAAATTATATATGTGTATGAGTATTTCATAAGACTCTCATAATGAAAATGGGGGTGAAAACAGAAATTTCAAATGTTACCACCTGCAAAAATATTTTTCTCATTTTTGAAACAATTTTTCTACGTAGTCCTGGCTGCCCTGGGTAGTTCTATGTATGCCAGGTTAGCTGAAGACTCCCAAACACCCATCTGCCTGAGTCTCTCAAACACTAATATTAAAGGCATGGAACACCAGCCCATCTCAGTCTTTTTTGCAGTGTGAAATAGACAGTTTTATTTTCCATGAGCCTCCTGTTCTGATTTGTAACCTTGTGGTTTAAAACAGTTAGAAACTTTGTCTTCTCTCACTCACTCCACACCCTACTGCTCTGTCTCCATGTATGGAAGTAATACTACATGTACTTCCAATATTGTCAAATGCTGACATAGCGGATTATATGCTTGATGTGAAAACAAATTTTAAAATGTACTAAAACCTAATAAAAGAGAGGAAGAAGGAGAAATTGGGCTAGGAAAAAAAAAGGAAGATCCCCAAAGAGGCACTTTAACCAGCTAAGCAATGGAGTTCTCCATCACTCGCCTCCTCCCCGGAAGAAGATTCAGGAAAAGAATTTAGGAGTAGGGGGGATGAAAATCACCAGGAAAACTTAGCCCACCGAATTAACTAAGCAGGGCTCTGAGGGCTTAAAGAGACTCTAGCACCAATTACAGAGACTGTATGGGTCTGAGCTAGGTCTGCCGCATATGTGTGATATGGCTGTTAGCTTGATATTTTTGTGGTTTTCTTAACTGTGGAGCAGGTATGTATCTGACTGTTTTGACTGCTCTTGGGACTCTTTTTCTACTGTTGGGTTGCCTTGTTCAGCCTTGATAGGAAGGCTTTCTCTTGTCTAAATATATCTCATTTTGTCCGGTTTTAATGTTGTCCATTGAAGGCCTACTCTTTTGTGAAGTGGAAACAGAGGGCAGAGTGGATCTGGTGGAGAGAGGAGGTGGCAGGGAGCTAGGAGGAGTGAAGGGAGGTGAATCCGTGGTGGGGATGCATTGTATGAGAGAAGAATCTGTTTTCAAGTGAAACATAAAAAAGGAAGATAAAAGTAGAAGTTGAGTTTTTTCTCGTTTTTTTTGTTGTTGTTGTTGTTGTTGTTTTTCTCCTCATTTTCTATTTCCCAAGCATCATCACTGTTATGTACTGGTAATAGATACAATGGTCACCACAGGGAAAGTAGGACTATTCAGTCCAGGGAGGAAGAGCCCAGAACTGCCCTCTTGCAAGGGGAAGAAAAGTGTTAAGGATATTATTCCCACTTACTGAAAGGACTATTGTATACAAAATTTATTTTAGGTTCAGACCATCAAAAATTTACCTCTACAACACACACAGGCACACATTTGAATAAACATCCAAATAAATACCTACATCTATTCCCATTATGAATGCACTTTGATTATCACAACCTTTCAAAATGTGTATTATTCTTTTAGTTAGAAAGTGTGTTCCTTGATTTGGTAAACAATTTGAAATTGAGCACATGCCATTTTTCTTAATATACACTAATGAGCATAAGCCTCAAATCATATTGTCAGCTCAAATCTCATGACAAATGTTCCTTTGTCATTAATGTGGAAAGGAATCGCAAAAGACAAAATATTGTTTCTTGTTTCAAATTTATTTCATTCTTTTTCTTTCACAAATCTCTTCCTTGTTTTCTTCCTTGTTTTAATTTACTTCCATAGTATTTTAAAAATATTGCCTTCATGTAATAATATTTTCATTCATGTTCTTTAAAGTATTTACAAAAGAAGAATAATATCAAAAAAGAGCAGAAACTGACTTCTGCTATGAAATTTTAATATTTCCTATGTTGATATAAACATAAAGCAATATGAAAAGATTAAAAGTTTCAATAGTATAAAAATTCCTTTATAAAGATGTGCCAGGGGACTGAAGAGATGATTCAGTGGATGAGGTCTAGTTGTGCAAATCTGAAGACCAGAGCTGAGATCCCAAACACTAGCATAAATGGTGGGCTTCCACTGAAGCCATCTGCAATCCTATCACTGTGGTCAATACAGCAGTTTCCTGGAGCAAGCTGACTAGTATGACTAGTCAAATTAGAGATCTTTAGATTCCTATACGAGTTACTACCTCAATATATTAGTTAGAAAGAGAGAAAAGAAAAAATTAGTTATCAACCTCTGTACTCATACATACACACACGTGCATACATGCCCACATACACAAGTGTACCCTACACACAATAGAACATGCATAAACACGTACAGATACATACACATTATATGATATATGAAAACATCCTTAATACCTAGAAATAAGTTTGTGGAGGAGTGAGTTGAAAACTTTTTGTTAAATATCCATCCTATAATATCTGAACAAATATAGATATTTGAAATATAGAAAATTTTGAGATGTAGCCTGATCATCTCATACTTCAGAGTCCCTGAGTAAGATTATTCTTTAATATAAAAATATCAAAACTAGTTAAATTATGTAATACATATATATTGTACATTAAGTATAGTAATATGTAAATTACTATATATGCATACATACTTTTATATAAGGAAAATATTAAACTTGAACTTCCAAATAATGTAGCATTTATTGAAACTACATTCAATATAGTAAAAAAGTGATAAGAGAAAGAGAAATGTCATTATATTTCTTATTTATACATGCATATTTATTTCATTATATTTCTTATTTAAACATGCATATATGAACACATAAATGTCTTTTACATATTTGTGGTAGAAACATAATATAAATATTTTACTAGCAAGATGAAATATATGTTATATTCAGTAACAATTCCATATATAAGGCTATAAACTTCATTATAGAAAAATCTAGGTAAATTTTCCAATCATTCAAAACATATTAGAATTCCAGTTTATGCTATCCACTGATTGATAGAAGCAAAAGAAGTAATGTAACAGGTAAGTAAAGGATAGATTTAAAATATATTAAAGAAATAATCTATTAGTTATGATGATTCAAAATGAATTAAAATATGTTTAGAATGTGTAATTTCTACTTCAAATATAAATATCATCAGATTAGTTAATGTATTTAGAGTACTTGATAATTATGGATATGGTGAGATTTCCTGATTATTATTTCCAAATTCATCTTCTGTAAGTCTATGCCTTTAAAAGTTTTGACAATGCCTTGTATGCAGAAAAGGTTTTCTGTGGTAAGGGTAAACGAATATATAATGATTTTAACCAGTATTATTTAAATTTCCATACAGTAATATGTTTTAATCTGCAGGAATATGTTTTGGTACCTCCACAGTATATTCAGATATCAATTCTCACTTCTATATGCATAAAATAGTGTTTTCCTATACATACACATTTATAGGAAATTTTTTTAAATTTCTACAGTAAGAAATTAACCAAGATAAGGTATATACAAAAACATGCTTCTTACCTCAAAGGCAATGAGAGATAGTTTATCTTAGAGCCAAGTGTGAGTGACTGTGGTTGGAGAGCACAGATTTGAGATTATCCAAATTTCCTGTTTCATGTGGAAATTGGTGCATAAGATTTTATTACTTATAGAACAAAGAATGACCTAAGTTAAAGTATTGGCTACTTATGGCACAGTGGAGACAATTCTGCTCTTGTTTTCAGATGTTATTTGAAGACATTCTTAGCTTTTGTATTGATGAAAGAGGGCTTTGTGCATGAACATACATCACTTAGGGAAAAGAAATGCCATGAATATAAAAGAGAACAAGGGAATATATGTTTGGCAGTTTGGAGGGAAGAAAAGAAATGGGGAAATGGTGTAATTAATCTTCAGAGACAACTGAACCAAGCTCGTGGGAACTCGGGAACTTTAGACTGACAGCTGTGGAGCCTACATGGGACTAGACTAGGCCCTTTGCATATGGGAGACAGTTGTGTAGCTTGGTCTGTTTGAGGGGCCTCTGGTAGTGGAATCAGGATCTATTGCTGTGGAATGTTGTTCTGTATGCTGGAGATGTGTGTTGCTCTGATTGGTTGATAAATAAAATGCTGATTGGCCACAAACTAGGCAGAAAGTATAGGCAAGGCAAGCAGAGAGGAAAGTTCTGAGAAGAGGAAGGGTTGAGTCAGGAGTCACCAGCCAGACACAAAGGAAGCAATATGACAAGGCAGAACTGAGAAAAGGTACCAAGCTGTGTGGCTAAACATAGATAAGAATTATGGGTTAATTTAAGTGTAAGAGCTAGTCAATAAGAAGCCTGAGCTAATGGCTCTACAGTTCATAAATAATATAAGCCTCTGTGTGTTTATTTGGATTTGAGTGGCTGCAGACCAGGCAGGACATAGGAAAACTTCCAGCTACAATCTATCCGTGGTGCATGAGCTGACCTTTTGGAGCCCATTACCTATGGTGAGATGCCTTGCTCAGCCTTGATGCAGGGAGGAGGGGCTTGGTCCTGCTTCACCTGAATGTACCAGACTTTTCTGACTCCCCATGGGAGGTCTTACCCTTTTGGAGGAAGGGATGGGGGGGTAGGTCAAGGAGGGAGCTGGGGAGGAGTGGGAGGAGGGATGAAAGGGGGATCTATGGTTGATATGTAAATTGAATTAAAAGTTTTCTTAAATAAAAAACTAAATTAAATTAAAAAAATCGCAAAAGACGAAAAAATAAGTATTCTTTCAAGTTTTAATAGTCATAAATATTTTATGTCAGAAGTGAGGGCAGTGGATTATATTCAAAGGGACTACAAACATCCAAAGACAATTTGACAATGGCCTGCAACCTTTTAATTCTATATATTCTCAAATTTCAGATACTTATCCTTTTACAAACATGAAAAAAGATGTAGCTCTCCTCTCTCTCTCTCTCTCTCTCTCTCTCTCTCTCTCTCTCTCTCTCTGTCTCACTCTCAATGTCTTTTTATCTTGCTTTCTGAGAACTTTAGTTTACAGTGAAAACAATTATGTTATAATAAATTTTAAGCTAAATTTATGTTTTTCCTTTCAAAATTATGGTTCATAATTTCATAGCAACCACTGTTCTATGTAACTTTATATTATATATCTCCTCATTAAGAACTTCACTGTTTACTGCAGTGAAGAATTAAGTGGTTTTCTTTTCCATATTCTAAGAACAAACGCAAAATCCATGTTCTTGGAGGACAGAATTATATAAATTGCAGGTTATTTGAACACAGTCACTGCCATTTCATGACAGTCAATTTGATAACTGAGAATGGCTGTTGTAAGTAATGCACAAGTGCCACATACAATATAGATACTTTAAACAAAACAGCGATTAGTATCCTGAGCAAGAGGAACAAGATGGCTCAAGATGTCATCACACTTTTGCGTGGTATGCAAGTTAAATTTGTAACCTGTGGCTGATGTTACAGATCAAAATTATAACACTTCCTTGGAAATCATGTGGTTCAAAGTTCAGTTGATAGCATGTGAACATACGTATACTTTACTAAAAATAGTTTTATCTGAATATATTAAATATAATAACATTTTACAAATTAAAATAATTATGGTATGTTATTAATTTTTATTAATAACTTTATACCTTATATAGTATGTTTACCATAAACAGTGAAAAACAAAGCCATGAACAAAGGAAGAATACTACAGTCACAAGAAAACATTATGTATAGGTCTGTCACTCAAACTATTTCTGCATATTTATTTAGTCCTAGTATTTTATTATACTGCAACTAATACATTAAATTATTATATACACCAGAAATTTCTTCATAAACATAGTGCTAAAAGTAAAGAAATATATAAAATAGATTCCATTCATTCCCATATTTCTTTTGTATTTTTTTGAAATTGTAAGGGCATAATGCCTAAATACATTGCAATTATTTGCACTGCAATAATTTTTCAAGTAGAAACATCATCCAGCATTTTATATAAATATTTACATTGGCATCTTTACCTACCTATTACAACTGTAACCTTGTTTTTCTCCCTGTGTATTCTACAAAGTCTGAGTCGTTGCCAACTTTTGTTCACTTTCAGTGGAAAGTTTGCAAGCTCAGGATGTTCTCCAAAACTCCACTTACAAAGTTTATTTTGAAATCTCCCAATATTGCTGATACCTACAGAGCTACTTCTTGTTTTGTTCTTGCAAAACTGAGAAGGCACAAGGGAACGGTTCCAATGGATCAAAACATGAATATTTCAATACTTTAAAGATTCCTTGTCAGCGTATTGCAGACTATAAAACAAAGTGCTATTTAAACCATGTCAAATGGGGAAATAGTCGCTAGTGTTAATTTCTAAATGCATGCAAATTAGCAGGAAATGCTTTCCTTAAAAAAAAATAGGATAAGTTATTTATTTTAATGCAATAATTGCAATGGACCTCATGCTTTTCATAAGTAGACAGAAAGAATTTGCAATTATTTTGAAATTTCCATAGAAGGAGTGATGATGACTCAAGCTCATTAAGGAAAATAGATTTTTTTTTGTTGTTCTCTAAAGGAGATATGTTCATACACACTCCATGTACTCATGGATTGGAAATGTGGTATATTTGAAACTTTATTACCCATTATGAAGGGAGAAAGAGAAGAAAATGGAGAAGATTTTAATTTGGAAGTGGGATCTGAAGTTAATCAGATGGATGGGAGGAAGAAGAGATAAATAAAATTAAAAATGAAAGAGTGAAATGGAAATATTATTTTGTAACCTTTTGAATACACGTACAGTGATTGTACATATATACATGCATATAGTCTAAATGCCACATAGGATGATAAAAGTCTCCAAAGAGCAATGCGGTAGCTAACAAATGTTAGATTTAAAGTTGTTTGTTAGAGTCCAAGAGACTCCCAAAACTATATGGGTTACTGCTATGACCCTTGGTTACCTCTCAGAACTTGAAGATTTGATTCTAAAAGTGAGTACATCACATACTGCAGACATATGACTTGGAGGAATCAAGCTGGACCTGGCCTGGAAGCCTCATATGTATCTATATCTGGAAGCTCCACAGTGTCTGAAAGTGTTATGCAAGCTGCCAAGAGACAGGAACAACTGATACAGTTACCCAGTCAAAGCCTATGAACAACAAAACATATCCCGTCACAGCAATATATCTAAACAGGTATGAAAGAGAGATTTTTTTTTTATCTAAGAGGTAACTAATAGTTGTCTAATTTAACTTAAGGTCTGCTCAGTAAGGGGGAATTCATATGTTTGTTACTATAAAGCTAGCTGTCAACCCTTAGCTAGAGAAGTAATAGACCCTGGAGAAGAAATTACTGATATTTTCTTAAACCAATAAAATTTCTAACTGTATTTGTAATACTTATCCTTACACCTACTGATATGTGTAGCTCTCAACATTTATCAAATAAGCGTGTTTTTGATGCAACTGTAAACAATTACAGAGAAAAATTGTCTCTGGGTGCCTAGCCTCAATTAACACACCTGCAATCACATACACACACACATACACACACACACACACACACACACACACACACACACACACACACACATCAGGGAACATCATGGAAAAGGAACAAAAGATGCTAAGAGCTATTGTATGAGCATTCTTGATCCTAGTAATGTCCTCTAGACATGACAGGGAAACTTCAAAGACATCTCAACAATACAGATGTTCATACAACAGCTTCATAATGATCTTACCAGTAGATATGGCAAATGGATAGAAGTTTCACAAAGTCTCAACCCTAGATAAAAAGCTGCAGGATGTAGAGAAAAAGAGACTCATTTTTTTCTTCCACAGGCATGAGCTCCACAATAGGTGAATCCAAGGGGTCAACTTTAAATGCATGTACATAACAATATATGGAGTCAGTAGGGTGTGTGGTCTGTGTGTAAGTATGTGTGTAACAATGAAAATTCAAAGAATTTGAGAAGGAGTAGAAGTATGAGAGGAGTTATAGGATACAGAATGACATGATACAAAGTAATTGTGTAGAGCAGTATCAGAATAAATTTGATTTTCATTTAATTTTCTTCTTAATTGAAAAAAGATTCTTCTCTTATACAGTACATACTGACCACAGTGGTCTCCCCACATCTTCCTCCTCTCTATCCCAGATCTACTCTCCCTGTTTCCTTCCTAGAAAAGAACCGGCCTCCCAGAGGTGATAGTGAAACAGGATGAAACAAGGTACAATAAGACAAGGCAAAAGCCCTAATATCAAGGCTGGACATATTTTAAAAATTCAAATAAAGCAAGTGGTGACAATATGTATAATAAAGTTCAACATGAACAAAAGATTCATAGCTAAAGAGTTATAGCTTATTTTAAAATGTTTATACGGTTCGTGTTAAGTAATCTTCAGGAAAATAAAATAAATAATCTAGAAAGAATTTTAAGGTGGAAAAGAAAGGCAATATCTATGTACAGTACAATAAATTATACACTTGAGGAACAGGGTATATTAACTATAATGCCTTAGTCAGAAAGGAATATAGAATCATAAAATGATGATTGTAGTTCAGCATGCAAATGATACAAACAAAAGAGGTTCAAGAAAATTCTTCATATTTTTCTCTCAAAATACATTATTACTTAAGTCTATATGTACAATTTGTGGTGGATTAACTATGTAATTATTTGTGAAAAGGAAAGAAAACCAATGAAGTACTCTTACTTGAAATTTATTTGAACTAATCTGCAGAGAGATTTCAGGTGAGTTTAGTATGACCATAAAAAGGAAATTATACTATGAATATTAGCAATTCTTTCTTAGTTTTTATGATCAATTAAGCTATAGTTATTTATTATAAATGCATATAAGTGGGGGCATTGCTAAATATTATAATCTGGACACAAATACTTTTGTTATAATTATTATTTGCATACTTATATTTGCTGTTTTTCTATATAAAGCATGGATATATAGATATGCATGTGTGTGCATGCTTGTTTGTTTGTATAGAGATAACAGCATTCCAGCAAATTTGAAGACCACAGGGGTAAACAGAGCTTCACTGGAATCTGCTTACTTTGGATTAAAGAATTAGATGAAGCTGCTAGGATAGTCTGTAATCTTCAGGGTACCTAAAAGGAAGTTAATCAACTCTTTATATAATTCTTCTCATTGCATCTGTCCTAAAATTCTTTAAGCACACTCAGAATGCAATAAGTAAAAACAGCTAAACTGCAATATCCTCTCTATGTCTTGAAATTTAACTAACA
>NC_081425.1:15348892-15453017 GCF_949786415.1 Peromyscus eremicus
AAAGGTGTGCGCCACCACCGCCTGGCTCACATTACTGTTTAAATGAAAATTTTACTTCCTTTTAAATTGTATAAGTAATTCAAAGTAGGAAACCAAAGGGAAAAATATCACTTTGTTCCCCCATCTCCTATTTTAAGTGCACTTCTGTCTGTGTTCATGAGAACAGGTATTGCTTATCGGAATTTTCCAGAAATTGTTCTTTCTTGTCTTTTACTTCATACCACCAAAGAAACTTATTGTAGTCATATATATTTTATTAGAAACTCATAAAATAGGGTTTGGAGCAATGATTACAGTTAAGAGTACTTTCTGTTCTTGCAACAAACCTGACTTTGTTTCTCAGTACCCACATGGAAACTCAAAACTATGTGTGAGTCTAGTCCCAGGGGTCCAACACCCTCTTCTGACATCTATGTCAAAACAAAAAATATAGTGCACAAACATATGTGCAAGAAAACATTTATACACATAAAATAAATATACCTTTATAAATAAATATGCAAAAATAAGCATTTACAATAATGGTCTGTGATGTCTTTTTTTTCTTTTTTTTCATTTTTCTTTATTAAGATATTTTCTACTCACTCCACATACTATCCACAGATGCCCCCTCCTCCATCCTCCCACCGCCAGCCCTTTTTCCCAAGCCACCCCGCATCCCCACATCCCCAAAATCGAGGTCTCCCATGGGGCGTCAGCAGAGCCCAGCACACTGAGCCTAGGCAGGTACAAGCCCCTTGCCACTGCACCAAGGCTGTGCAAGGTGTCACAACACAAGCAGTGGGTGCCAGAAGACTACCCATAGACCAGGGACAGATCCCGATTCCCCTGCCTGGGTGCCTCCCAAACAGTTCGAGCCAAACAACCATCTTCTGTATCCAAACGGCTTGGTCCAGTCCCATGGGGGCTCCACAGCCACCAGTCCACAGTTCTTGGGATTCCACTAGTATGGTAGGTCATCTCTGCATATCTTCCCATCATGATCTTGATGTCCCTTGCCTGCAGTTATCTCTCCTGTCTCTTATCAATTGGATTCCCGGAGCTCAGCCTGGTGCCTGGCCATGGATCTCTGTATCTGCCTCCATCAGTCACTGGACAAAGGCTCTATGATGACAGCTAGGTTATTTGCTAGGCTGGTCACCAGAGTAGACGGGTCCAGGCACCCTCTGGACCATTGCCAGCAGACCAAGGTGGGGTCAACCTTGTGGATTCCTGAGAGCCTCCCCAGCACCCTGCCTCTTTTTATCCCATGATGTCCTCATCTATCATGGTATCTTCCTCCCTGCCCTCCCACTCTGTCCCTGTTCCAGCTTGATCCTCCCACTTCCCTATGTTCTCATCCCCCACTCTTCATCCACTGCGACCCCCTAAACATCCAGTCCAATCATGTAGATATCATCCACTTCTCCTTCACAGGGCCATCCATGTGTCCCTCTTAGGGTCTTTCCCTGTTAGCTAGCCTCTCTGGAGTTGTGGGTTGCAGTATGGCCATCCCTTCCCTCACATTTAGTATCCACTTATGAGTGAGTACATACTATGTTTGTCCTTCTGAGTCTGGGTTACCTCATTCAAGATGATATTTTCTAGTTTCATCCATTTGTCTGCAAATTTCATGATATCATTGTGGTTTTTTTTTGTTTTGTTTTGTTTTTCTGCTGAGTAGTACTCCATTGTGTATATGTGCCATAGTTTCTTTATCCATTCTTCAGTTGAGGGGCATCTAGGTTGTTTCCAAATTCTTGCTATTATGAATAATGCTGATATGAACATAGTTGAGCATGTGTCCTTGTGATAAGATTGAGCATTCCTTAGGTATATGTCCAAGAGTGGTATAACTGGGTCTTGAGGAAGACTTATTCCCAATTTTCTGAGAAGCCGCCATACTGAATTCCAGAGTAGCTTTACAAGTTTGCATTCCCACCAACAGTGGAGGAGAATTCTCCTTGCTCCACATCCTCTCCAACATAAGATGTCTTCAGTGTTTTTGATCTTAGCCATTCTGACAGATGTAAGACGGTATTTCAGAGTTGTTTTGATTTGCATTTCCCTGATGACTAAGGATGTTGAGCAATTTCTTAAATGCCTTTCAGCCATTTGAGATTCTTCTGTTGAGAATTATCTGTTAAGCTCTGTAGCCCATTTTTTAATTGGATTGTTCAGTATTTTGATGTCTAGATTTTTGAGTTCTTTATATATTTTGGAGATCAGCCCTCTGTCCCACGTGGGGTTGGTGAAGATCTTTTCCCATTCTGTAGGCTGTCGTTTGGTCTTATTTACCATGTCCTTTTCTCTACAAAAGCTTCTCAGTTTCAGAAGGTCCTATTTATTAATTGTCACTCTCAGTGTCTGTGCTACTGGTGTTATATTTAGGAAGTGGTCTCCTGTTCCAATTCATTCCAGACTACTTCCTACCTTTATAAATAAATATGCAAAAATAAGCATTTACAATTAATGGTCTGTGATGTCTTAAAACTTTATTTTCACTTTTCATAAAAGCTCATACACACACAAACATACAAACACACACACAATTATTTATTAAACTTACTTTGGATCCCAATGACTTTCACTGAACCAATACATCTCATAATAAAAAGTATGACATTTTATGTGTGCAAAACACATCAGAATATATTTGTGAAAGTCTTATATTAAGAAATCCTTCTCATTCTACTTTTAATGTTTATGCCAGAAATTGAGAATTTCCCACTCTAGTAGGTGTCTCATATTACATAATAATGGGTTATTTACACTTGAGAAGGAGAATTTTAACATGAAAATCAAGATATCAATATTCTTACTAATCAGACAATGTGGCTACAGTTTTTACAATGCTACATTTTGTAACTGAATCCTATTATAATGGGAAATATATTTTTCTAGATAGTTTCACAATTGTTATGTTCACCTGAGACCAAAGAGCAGGTGCAGTAATTCTAACTTACATCTTACAGGATTCTATCATTTATGCCCTTTTTCTGGCCTCACAAGCATTTGAGAAGTATTGTTATCTTGAAAGCCACGGATTTTACCCCAGACTTCATATAATGAATGTATCCAGATATACAGTTTGACCTTTTCTAATTTTAGGCGAAGTGTTTTTCTTTTTTGTTAATCTTTGAGTATTAACAAAATGTACTTTGTCTGGTCTTTAATCTTTCCAAACCTTCCAGATTTCTCCTCCATCCATTACCACCTAACTTTGTTTGCTGTCTATCAAAAACGATAGGAAGAAAGAAAGAAAGAAAGAAAGAAAGAAAGAAAAAAAGAAAGAAAGAAAGGAAAAAGAAAGGAAAAGGTGTCCCAGCCATTAAGTGATAGGCTTAAAACCAAAAAATATGGTTTTCTAACAAGATCTCTATGGATGCTGCTGCTATTCAGGCATCTATACCTAGAGTCATCAGTCTAGCTATTACTGCCCCCATACTCTCTTCAAACTATTCATAACACAGCACCATGGATTGAGAATTCTTACATAATTTAGTTTGTTTTATCAGAATATATGTTTATGGTAATAGACATGCAGTATAAACTATTAAACAAACATATGGGCATGATTATATACCCAGGCTTCTCTCTAATTAATTTAATTAAGTTATTGAATTCAATTCACTTTTCAAAGCTTTCTTTTAAGTTAAAATGGGAATGGTGGTTAAATAGGAGAATATCACTTTAGGTTTTCTTCAATATGATTTTGGCAAACTATCAGATAGTTTTCTATTCAAAAACAATAACTGGCCTGGAGGTATATCTCAGTGGTAGAGTATTTTGCTAACATATTTGAGAACCTAGATTCTATAACTTATATTAAAAAATAGTAAACAAACAAATATATTTTTGAATCAGGAATGATCTTGAGTATAGAATAATGTCCTTTTTAAGTCGTCAAGGTCAATTCATGAATCATCATTAAGTGGGAAGTTTTGCATTGTAAGTCATATAGAACAAAATGAAATGCATTGATCCAAAAAAGAAGGCAGTTTTTTACTGCTATTGCAAGTACACAAATGTAAATACTGAATACTGATCTATACATGGTAAATGAATAAAATGGAAAAGGGGTAGATTTAACTGTATTATAAAAGAAGGTATCAAGAACTTCCTGTTTTAGTGCCATAGAATTTATACTGATTTGTTTATATTCTCCCTACCATTAAGATTTGACTCTTTAGAAAGACTCTTCAGAAACAAAATAAGTTAAATATATGTACAACTTTTAAGTTGGATAAGTACTTAATATTGTGAAACTTAAAAAAAATTCTTATTTTTCATTGCAGCGATTGTGATTTCAAATGGTAGGGTGATTAGCATTAGGATTTTGTAGTCCTCAATATTCATGAATTAAGGAGTAAACTGTATTAAGATATGTCATTTTTGTTCACGATAGTTTTATGGCTCAATTATTATGTCTTGCATGATAACATTTTCTCTGGGTCTCACCAGTGCTCTTCTCAGCAGTTCACAAAGCCCACATACTAGTTACCCTGCCACTGTCACTGCTGATAGCTTGGGGCTGTTGATAGCAGCCATGCATATTTGAAAACTCTTACCTGTCTCCTGGTGTTTACTTTCACAGCCCAATTTGTTTCTGTGGCTGGAATTCTCAGTAGCTGTCCAGCAATGCTTTTCTATCCCAATGACAAAGATAAAAATATTAAAGAGCTAAAGAATAGGCAAATATATACACAACTCTTGGGTAACAATGTTAACAGAGGTAATTAATCACCTTAAGTAGTCTTAAAATCCTATTTTCACTAGTAGTAGAATTTTTCAAAGCTGGATCATAAAAATTACTGTTTTCCTTGTTTGAAAAGAATAATGTTATAGAAAACCTGTGTGGAATCAATCTAACCATTCACAAAAACAAATGTTTTCTCTCTGTTTACTTTAAACAAAAGTATATATTTTTCTACCTGATATTGGCATAAAAACAGACATGTTGATCAATGGAACTGAATTAAAGACCCAATATAAACTCACATAACTATGGGCAGATTTTTTTTTATAAAGAAAGCAGAAATACATAATGGGAAAAAAGACAGCATCTTCAACAAGTGTTGTTTGTCAAACTGGATGTCTACAGGTAGAAGAATGCAAATAGATACATACCTATCACCTTGCAGAAAACTCAACTCCAGTTGGATCAAATACCTCAACATAAAACCTGATACACTCAACCTGATAGAAGAAAAAGTGGGAAATAGCATTGAACACACTGGCACAGGAGAAGACTTTCTGAGCAGAACACCATTAAAACATACACTAAGACCAACAGTTAATAAATGGACCTCATTAAAATGAGAATCTTCTGTACTTCAAAGAACATTGTCATTCAGAAAAAGCAGCAGCCTAAAGAATGAGAAATGATTTTTACCAACTCTCCATCTGATAGAGGGCTAAAATCCAAAATATATAAATAACTCAAGAAACTTGATGAAAAAAAACAAAAACAAAAACAAAAACAAAACCCACCTTGAATAACCCAATTAGAAAATGGGGAATAAATATAAACAGAATTCTCAATAGAGGAAGCTCAAAAGTCTATGAAACATAAAGAAATGATCAACATTCTTAACCATCAGGAAAATGCAAAGCACAACTACTTTGAGATTCCATCTTACACCTGTAAGAATGGCTAAGATCAGTAACTCAAGTGACAATTCATGCTGGTGAGGATGTGAAACAAAGGGAATACTCCTCCATCGCTGGTGGGAGCGCAAACTTGCACACTGAGTAGTGAAATCAATATAGCAGTTTCTGAGAAAGTTGAAAATCAATCTACCTCAAGACCCAACTCTACCACTCTTAGCTATATCCCCAAAAGCTGTTTCATCTCACCATAAGGACACTTGTTCAACCTTGATCGTTATAGATTTATTCATGATTGCCAGAAACTGGAAACAACCTATAGTGCCTCAGCAGCAGAATAGATAAGAAAATGTTTTACATTTAAAGTATGGAGTATTATTCAGCAGTTAAAAAAATGACATCAACCAAAGAGAGAATAATAAGATTCAATCAGACTAGGCAGTAGGAGAGAAGAATAGATTTTAAAATATATATATTATTTTCTATCATGAAATTGGCAGGCAAATGAGAAAATTCATGGTAAGTGAGGTAACACAAACCCAGAAAGATAAATATGGTATGTTTTTACTTATATCTGGTTATTAAACATTAGATACATAATAAACAAGATACCATCCATACACCTAGAGAGATTAGGCAGAGAGAAGGAGCTAGGTGGACACATGGATCTCCACGGGAAGAGGAATTAGAATATATTTAATGGATAAAGAGTTAAGGCATGTGGACAAGAACATTAGGTTCTGGTGGGAAGTGAGAGGGGAGACAGGATTGAGGGAGGGAATGAGGATAGAGACAGCTAGAAATGAAGAGCATTTGAGGAGCATTTGAAGGGGCTGTATGGAAAATTAGTGCAGTGGAAAATTTCTATAACATGTGAGGATGATCCTAATGAAGTCTTCAAATAACAAGGGAGAAAGAACCCCTACTGGCCATCTCTTGTCATCAAAGGTATCTTCCAGTTCTGGAACAGGATTTCACCCAACTGAGTTGTTGGACATGAGGGCTCAGGGAAATCTCAAAACAACCCATGTTGTTGCTAAGACAATAGACTGCTCTCCAACAGCAAGATCCCATTGCTGAAGACAACACCCACACAACGCATTGACTATGTAGATGTTGATATGTTGTGTATAAAGATGATTCACCCTCATGTTCTAGCGTCTATGGCACAGAAAAGTATTCTGCAGCCTACCAATAAAGAAAAGTAAAAACCAGAAAACCTTTGCTCTTCAATCTGCCCTGCCTTAAATTATTCTAGGACAGTGGTGGCACAAATCTTGTGGGAGACCACTCAAATTATGTCTAATTTGACTTAACATGCACTAAATGAACAGAATGCATATTTGACACTGCTTGGATGACAAAAGAGCCAGAGTGTAGATAGCACAGGCTAAATAATACTTGTCAAAAATAAAAGTAACAATAAAATGATTCCTAATTATATTCTGATATACTCAGAGATGGGTCCTCATTCACAATTCATCAAATGGCTTCCTCCTATAGCTTATGGGAACAAATACAGAGACCTACAGCAAGACATGGAGAGAGATGGAGAGAGAGAGAGAGAGAGAGAGAGAGAGAGAGAGAGAGAGAGAGAGAGAGAGAGAGACTATTCTTTTCTATAGAGAGACAGATCCAGATGAGAGAGGAGGTGGGAACAAACTGGGAGCAGCAGAAGGAGGGAAAAACTATGTTTTCAGACCACATTGTATGAGAAAAGAATCTGAGTTTAATAAAGGGGAAAAAAAGAAAAAAAAAATATGTTTCAGGAGTCTGTTTGGAACTGAGAATATTTTTATATCCAGCTGTTGTTAAAATAAAACAGAAATATATTTACTTCATATATACATTTTTTGTGTTTATATATGAAATAAAAATATTCCTCTTTTTAGCCATTTCCAAAGAATTTGCTATTTGTGACTCAGATTTCTGAGACTTGGCTGTAAAGCCCCCATAAAGTAAGTATCACTGAGCCTCAAGTCTTGGAAAGAGTTAGAATTAGACTATTACTGGGACAAAGGACTTTCTCCCTTTTGATTCCAGTTTACATTAGGAAATTGATGTAATCCCTGGGTTCTTCTCTTTCCTGATTGGTTTGTTGTTGTTGTTGGTGGTGGTTTGTTTGTTTGGGGACTTTTAATGTTTTGTTTTGTTTTATTGTTTGCTTGTGGGTTTTATGGAGACTCTTGTAATTTTAATTTATGTCCATCTAGAAGATTGAGTTGTGTATCTTGAAATATGTTGTTTTTGTTGTTTCATTTTGTATTGTTTTAGGTAGTGCCTCTCTCATGTATCCATCCAGGAGTGTATACCAACCAAGTGTTAGGATGGCATGCATGAGTCACTACACCTTGCTTAACTCTGTACTATGAAACATGGACTGCATTGTTCTTGGCTGTTTCTCACAAAACAAGACAACCAAGAGGAGTTTATATTTTAGAGTAATTTTAAGTTCACAGAAAAAAATTAGAGACTATTACAGAGACTCAAATGCATAGACTTCCTTATTATGACACCCCCCACTGCAAAGTGATAGACACATACAAACATATCATAATTACCTGATGGTAGTTGTTTACACGTAAGGTCACTCATGGTACTGTATGTTTATGAGGTTTGGATAATTACATATAATATATGGCTACACATAGTATCAGGAAGAGTAACTTTCTGATGTCTTCAGAATCCTCCATAATTGAACTGATCAACTCTCTCTCCCTTTAAGCAGTGGCCAAAAAACAAAACAAAACAAAAATCATTTTTACTTTCTTTAAATCTTTCCTATTGGAACAAGGTCATGTTACTCAACTCATACAACATGTAGTCATTTTGGATTACTTCCTCTATTTGGTGTATTGATTTCCTCCATTTGATGTTATGCATTTGCTATGTGTAGAGTTTTTGTGGTCCTTAGAACATTTTTTCTTATGATAAATACTATTCTTGCATCTAGAATTGCTTCCAATATATGCACATGTTGAAAATTTTGATAGACACAATTATTCTACTCTTCACAAAAACTAATTCAAAACATATCACAAAAACTAACGCAAAATAGATCATAGAGATAAATGGAATTGCAGAACTATTGTGGTGGTTTGAAAGAAAATGGCACCCAAATGTAGTGGCACTACTAGCAGGTGTGGCCTAAGTGGAAGAAGTGTGTCACTGTGGAGGTAGGCTTTGAGGTCTCTTTTGCTCAAGCTTTCCTCAGTGTGACTGTCAGTTGACTTTCTGTTGCCTCAAGATGTAGCATCCTCAGCTCTAGCACATCTGCCTGCATGCTTCCATGCTCCCCATCATGACAATAATGGAATGAACCTATGAGACTGTAAGTGAGCCACCGCAATGAAATGGTTTCTTTATAAGAGTTGCAGTGGTCGTGGTCTTTATAGCAATACAAACCCTAACTAAGACAATTATAATACTTCTAGAAGTTAATACAGAAGAAAACATAGATAACAGTGAAATTGGTGGATAGTTATATACAGTTTAAAGACATATTCAGCTACTAAGTTTTTGGTATCTAGTCTTTATATTATTAGTATGCCAAAAACAATACTACTAATAATGAAAGCAGTATACACAGTGGGAGACAAAATTGAAAACACGTATTTTATATTACCTAAATGTTACCTAAAATACATGAAGATCTTAATACAAAAACTGTAACACACAACTCAACTTCTAAAAAATGGGTGAAATGTCATTTTGTTTTGTTTTCAATATATCTCAAACACAGTTTCCCATCTCTCCATTCCTCTAAATCCTCCCTCCCCCACCTCCATCTTCCTCAGATCACCTCCTCCCCTTTTCCCTTCTGATACCTCAGTAAGGAAGATGTAAGGATGATAAATAGTACACATGAAGATACTTTGTATCAGGTGTCTTCAGGGAAATATGAACTAATGTAATTTCTGTAAGATCAACCTAATCACTCTTATTCAGAATCCTGACAACAGGACATTTGTGAGAAGATGTGGCTCTGTGAAAATGCCCTTTCACTCCTGATGGGAACAACAATGGTGTCATCACCTTGGAAGACAGTTCAGCAGTTTAATTTAGAAAACTCTCTATATTCTTAACATATAAGCTACTATTTTTGTCTCTTGGTATTTCTCTCGGCTGAACAAACCCTCTCACAAACACCTGTACACAGGTATTCATTACAGCTAATGTTATACTTGACAAAACTTGACATCAATATATATCTTACTGTTTCCAAAACCACATACATTGTAATGGAGTTATGCCCTTATTTATTATTTTAATGATAATTCTTTGACTAACTTCACATCCCTCTAATACCTTCATTATATATTTCAAAATCCTCTCATAATTCATGAGCTCTCAGTTTTTAAATCACGGTAAAGGAAATATTAATTGGAGGCTTCATCCAAATTTACCAATGACGTAAATATTATTTTTATAATTTGCTATTTGCTATCACATTCTCTTCAGGACTAGAAATTACATATCTTTGAGTGCCTTTAACTACTCGTTAACACAGAATAATAAAGAATAGGAATTTATTTATTTTCCTATCAAATTTACATTACAATCTACACATTTTCCAAATAACTGTAGCTGTAGTTCTTTTAAGTAATATTTGACATTTTTCTCAAGTATGGTTTAAACAAAAATTATGAAGTTTATAATAAGATAGTTTGTACTTAACATAGGTGTTATTCCTCTACCACTTGTCTCCTCTTTAACTGTCCTTCCTCAGCCAGTGCTCTCATATTCAAGAACTGTCTGTGGCATCTGGAAGGTAAACTATGTCTTCAATGGACAAATTAAGTATGTACTTAGCAGCTTGTTTCTTACAAGTGTCTCTTACATCCTGGCCTTCATTCTTAGATGAAAATTTAATCAAGCAGAGACAAAGTAGTTTAAGGAAGGTAATGTTTTAGATAAGAGTAAGTGGAACTTAAAAAGAAGTTAATCACACAGCTCTAATGGAAGAATACAATGTCTTGATATAGCTTGGAATAAATGAGAATAAAAGTACACTTGTAAGTTAATGTAGCCTGTTTATACTTTTAAATGGAAAAAGCTACCAGATGCCTTTTTCTCCAGAGAGTCACTTCTATTGTGTAACTATTTTGTGATATATTAGTACCAGGACAAACTGCTCAAGCATGAATCAACACCACAGAGTGCAATACCATGAATAGACGAGCTTTCTTTCTTCTGTTGATTAGTTACTGAAGTTTCTTGAGTTCATCCTTTAAGTCCTCAGTCAGCCAATTTGTGTCTTTATTAGAACTAAAATTCCTGTTGTATAGCAAAATAAGAAGGAGTAACATACCTATGTATAGTTGTTAACACGCAGCTTGGAAATTAAACCTAATGAACCATCTACAGTAAGAGGATGGACATCAAAGTTTCTGTACTGCTGATTCCTCTCTCAGATGTGAACGTGATATTTAAGTCAATAACATGGACTGTAACAAAAGATACCAAAACAAATATTTTACTTGTGCTATAATCAACATCTTGTTTTTGTTTGCCAGTGTCAACATTCCACACCTAATCAATTTATAATTCTACAGAATTATGAGTAAATGTCATATCAATAACGTCTACATTAATAATTGAAAATTAAATCTATTACTTGATTTGAAAGTAAGTATTCATCTCTGAAACACATTCCTTAAAAGCCAAATATTTCAGTTTTTAAGATTGCCAAGACAGTGTACATTTGTTGACTAAATAACTTGGCAGAGATAAGTCAGAAGTTGCTCATAGCCATGTAGGACACATTAAGCAGATGAACATACATACCAGGCATACTCTTCTTCCTCTAGAGAGGATACTGTTTCATACGGTGTGATGATCATTTGTAATATCTAGATATTTTAATAAGGTTACAAAGAGGAGTGATTTGAAACCAAAAGATAATTTCGGTGCTTAAAACTTCACTTGGAAGCTTTGGGAGTTTATGAAATTTCCTTAAATTTCTGAGCCTCAGGTGAAAATAAGATTAATTATTACCTAAAGTTAATACACAAAAAGCTATGCAGTTGGGTTCCACAAGCACACACTGTTGTTCAGGGGTTGGTTAAAGATTGTTAAAGATCCAATCTTTAACCAACCCCTGAACAAAGACAAACATCCATAACCTATTATTTTGGAAATGTGGATGTAGTTTTCTAAGCTACTTATTGCTGATTGAGAGCACTGGTAGTCTTCTGGGGACACAAAGAAAATTTAGGATTATGGTCAAGTCTTTATTGGAGTAGTCTGTGAGGCTGTATCATCTCAGCTAGCCATCTTAATATTGTCCTGAGCAGTTTGTAGTTCAAAGTTGATCTTTGGGTGGTGTTAGACATCTTAATGGCATTATCACTGTCCTGATATAATCATATCAGCTGTTCTAAGGCCTGCAGTGTCTCTGTTGTTAAAGGCCATTGCTGAACCCATACAGGCTTATCTGTTAATCATTTTAAACGTGGGGCTGTTGGTGTCTTAAAAAGATCAGGAGCTGATGTGCCCTGTTCTTGTACAATCTGGATGGCCAGTGACTGTTCTTTATAAGACATTCTAATATTTTTCCCAGAAACATACATTAGTTTACGGTTTGTTTCTGAGATTGGAGGAATGCTAATCTGTGCATTCCATTTAATTTTAAAAATTAAAAATTACTTTAAAAATTATTATATTTCTTATTCAGTAGATCCAGTGCTGTTCTACTTCTTTACCTTTCCATTTATTCTAGTATTTTTGTCAATCTTATTCAACTCTAAGCAAAATATCACCAAGAAAAAACTAACTCGTGGTATTTTAGTTACTTTTACATGGATTTAAGTGATTAAAGGCTAACTGATCCATTCAAACATGAAATTGAACCCCATTTTAATAAAATATCAAACATTCATTCATTTTTCTAGGTAAACATTGCATATAATTATAAATATCAATTACGATGAATATTAGAAACCAATGTTAAATCTAAAAATGGCCTTAGTACTTCTGCAGATGAACAATTCTAAATCAGACATGGATGTTTCTATCTTTTGGAAAGAAGGTGGACATATTTGAAATGCTGTCAGGTACCACTTCTTACCTATGCTGTGGATATTCTAACAATATGAATAATATGTGATACTTATTAACACAATTGTCCTGGCCTATTGAGAGTCAACACTGAAGTATGTTTAGATGAATCAATAAAAACTACAATTTTTTCTGTCTTAAATATACTCATACATTTTTCACAGTTAATATTCTTTCAAATAATGATATAGCTGTGTTGTGTTTGTGGTTGTGTGTGTGTGTGTGTGTGTGTGTGTGTGTGTGTAAATAAACCATAAGTAAGAAATATATAAACTACTTGTAATCAGAGTTTCAAATTAGAAGCATTTCAAAGCATCAGTCATTTAGTATTTACTTTGAAGTAAAATTAAGTCATATTCACAAGAGAAAAGTTAAATGCAGTTACTGAAAGTTTCATATGCAATTACCAAAAATGACATTCATAATGAAGACAGTTGTAATTACCAAAAGCTTAGAAATAACCACTTCAATAAGTGACAGATAAATGTGTGTCTAACCTACAACAATAGGAATTAATTACAGGTACAGGGTCAGCCATAAACAGCCAAGGTTCACAAAAGGAAGCTCTAATTAATCATTTGACTTTTCTTAGACCCTTTCAACTTGAACTCATGTTGTCACTTGTGACAATATCTGCAAAATTCTACTGTTCTTCAGAAGTATTTTCTCCTATCACACTAAGCTATGTAGAGGTCTTTAGAAGTTCAGAATTCATACAAACATATATAGACATAACAATATATACGTATATGTTTGTAACTATATACACACACATATATAACAATAAACACATATATATATATATATATATATATATATATATATATATATATATAAATCAAAGAAAAAGAGACTGTCATCTTGAGAATGGAGGCATCTTGGGAGTGATTCCAAAGAGGCTAGCTGAGAGGGGCTAGGGAGAAAAAAAGGGAAAGGAGAAAATGATTAAATTCTATGTAAAAGAAAACCATTGTTTTCACATTTCCACATGAAAATCACAACTATTTATTAGAATATTTTGTTAATAAATACATGAAAACTGCTAATTACAGAAAACATACTCATTTTATCTATGCAGCAGTGATCTATTAGAAATTCCATGTAAAATAAATATTCGTTTTAACTATCAATAAATAACAATACAGTTTTGAAATTGCTTGCCTAACAGTATTGTGAACTCGAACATGAGACATCATTGCAGTAGAAGAATAATAAGAGATATTTACAAAAGATATTTTATTTAATTAATTTATTTTTGTTTCATGTATTACATCCTATTGGTGAAATTATTAAGGCCACTCCACATATTTAAAAGGAGATTTATTTAATGGCGTAACTTACAAATTAAGGGAAAGGTAGGTCGCGGGGTCTGGGGAAGGTGTATCACAGTCCAGCGGTGTTCTCTGTAGCTCTGCTTGGTCCACCTCCACCATCCAGGGTCCCGGAACAGAGTGAGAGCCCACTGATCCAGATCTCGGGTCTCCAGGCGCCTCCCTTGGCCCCGCCTTGTAGGCGTGACAGTTGCCGAAGTCTCAATGGGGGTTGGAACTTCCAGATCAAAGCTGGAATGGCTACCCACTACAACATCCAATCACAGTTCCCCTCCCTCCTCATCTCTCAGGCCCTCTCCCCATCTCCCCTTGCCCCTACAATCTACTCCTCAGACTCCTAATGTTTAGAGTCCCACAAGAACATCAAGCTACACAACCCTAACATATATGTTGAGGACCTAGGTCAAACTCATACAAACTCTCTGATTGTCACTCCAGTCTCCTGGAGCCCCTATGAGCCCTGCTTAGTTGATTCTAAGGGTCACATTCTTTTGGTGTCCTCAAACCCTGAGACACCTGCAATCCTTTCTCGCTCTCTCCCTCAGGATTCCATGAGCTCTGCTCAATGTTCGGCTGTGGGCTTTTGCTTCTGTTCCCGTAAGTTGCTGAATGAAATGTCTCTGGTGACTTTTGCTAGGCTTTCTACCAGTATAGCAGAGGGATCAGGTTGGGATTGATTGGTGGGAATGTAGGGGAAAAGTACCGGGAGAGATGACTGGAATTTGAAGGAGCATTTTGGGGTGGGATAGAAATCTAGTGCAGTGGAAAAATCCCTGAAATCTCTGAGGGTGACCTTTCTGGACTCCTAGTAACTAAGGATATGGAGCCTGCACAAGTCATCTTCTGTAACAAGGCAAGACTTCAAGTGGAGCGACTGCAGCACCAACCCAGTCACAAAAACTTTATACCTACAATTTGTCCTTTCTGCAAGATGTTCTAGGGTGAAGGTGGCTTCCCACAGAACTTGTGGGAGTGGCCAACCAATGACTGGTCCAACTTGAGACCCAGATTGTGAGAAGGAGCCCATGCCTGGCACTTCCCACACACACTGAACCAAAGACTACATAATAGAACCAAAAATAAAATAAAATAAAAATAAAAAAGGAAATAAACAAAAACAAAGAAACAAACCTCAAAAAGTATTTTGACTCCTTAGTAAAAACACTAACAATTCTGCATTTTGATTAGGCAGCAAGCATTTATTCTCTGTGTACCCTGAGCAACATACTTTCCATTTAGTATTTGAACCTTTTTAAAATAAATTTAGTTGGCTATTTTTGTATCATTTCTTCTCATTATTTTGTTTTCATCTTTGGTGAATACTCTATCCAATTTATTAACCTATACACTGATCGGTTTATTGGAGTTCTAGGTGTTTAGTCTTTCAAGATTTCCATATGCTCTAGACTTTAGTCTCCGTTAGGAAAAAAAAAAAGGCTAAATTAGATTTTTCTCCTATCCTGTGCATGGTGTCTTTTCTCAAATAACTGTTTCTATCTCATAGTAGAAAAATTTCAAATTTACACAATTCCACTTGCCAGTGAAGCTGTAGTGCCCTGGCATGAACACCTCATAGACTGTGAATCAACATCTGTCAGAGAGTCTTGCACATCTGTGCTGTTGAAGCAATGTTCACTGTAAGTGATATTTTATGCATCATAGATGTTACACATACACATAGGATCATATATTAGGAAGCACATGGAAGTAGAAGCAATACTGTTTTGAGGAATAAGTGGCAATGGTGGAAGATGAAGGAAAAAAAATGGAAAAAAGAGGACAAGTGTGGTCAAAGAACATGATATACTTAGCCAATACCATCTTTATGACATCATCAATAAACAAAGGTCACCAAATTCTCACCTCTATTACAATACAAAATCTAATTATTTTAAACTGTATTTATCACACTATATTTACATTTCTAAATAGCATATCTAGACAGCCATTTCTAACCTTTAGACATTAATAATAACATTAACATTTCTGGATATATCTTGATGATATGCCTCTTCTTTCAAATACTGTAAACTTTTTCTGAGCTAAACTGTTATTTTACTTTGAGTATAGATACTGTTTTCTGCAGACCCAGGTGCTCTAATATTTCCTAAACGTTGAAAAAATATTTTGTTTTCTCATGTTTTTTTTTTATTTACTTTATTTTGTAGAGTGCTTTGCCATGCATGCATGGGACTAATCAATGTCACTTTGCTGTCTCAGTAATAAGATATCTCTGGGTTTAACATAGAACCAATACATTATGATGCATATGTTTCAGTGAATTTTTTTGACTCATGTTTTTAGCTATGTTAATTGCAGCATTATTGTTTAAAGCTCTGTGTATTGAAATTCACTCTTGTTGTTTATATTATATAGGAAACTTAACTGGTAATAAAAATATTTGTTTTTTCTATTTTCATCATAATAATAGCTTTTTATTTCATATCAGAACTTTATTCTGTTCATTTTATAATTTCAGCAGAAAAAAATGAAGGATAATTCTACATGCTAATTGAAAACTATTTTGAGAGACAGCCTTGTTTTACTTCTCATAATGGAAAAGCATTATAAAATTTATGTATATATATATATATATATATATATATATATATGTATGTATATGTATATATTAGAAGTGAATAAACAAACAGTAGCTCTAGAAATATCTGGGCTATTGTTTTTAGCTCTTTTCTGACTTCAAGTTTTTGTTCATATGTCTACCACAATATTCTAGTTACATTGATTGATCATTTCCATTGCTAAGAACAAAAATTCTGAAGCCATTTAACATTGCTTAATTAATTCACTAAAGCCATCTTTAATCCTGTAAGTCTGTTAAGTCCTAATCTAAACTGACCCTTTTTAAATTTGTCTCCACTTTGAAAGTCCAGCAAAGTGTCTATGTGACATTAATATTAGTGAAATATTACATTTTTTGAGTTTTATTTCTATCTTTAATTTTACTTTCAAGTATGGTTGTAAGTTTCTTGAGACAAAGGGATACTCCTTATAAATCTTTACATTTCTGAAAGAATTGAACACTGTATCTTCTGTGTATCAAATACCTAATATCTTTTGAATAAATTATTTCAAGTATAAAAAAGGCAAGTGATGTGTAGTAAGTATAGAAACTATTGGCCTTTAAAATGTTTAAAGGTCAAACTTCCTCTATTGGCTATTTTTAAAAGTAATTTATTGCTCTTCATTGACACCAAAAAGCTAATGTAGATTATAAAAAAGAGAACTATCGTGAATTTCACATAGAGTTAATACAAATGTTCCAGGCATCAAACAGTATTGAATGTGAAGTTATTTTCTGAGCCTATTTTAATCTAGTGTGAGATTATTATAGTTTTGTTGATGCTCCTTGACACAGAATTACTGAGTACAGACAATTTGTAATGTCCTTTATATATTATAAACTTGAAAAAATTAGCCATTAAAGAAAAAAAAAAAAAAAAGGTTTAGCACGACAGCCATACCTGTAATCCCAGAATTTGGGAAGGATTGCCATGAGTTTTCAGACCCAGACTGGTCTACATAGTAACTCCTAAGCCAGTCTAAAATAAATTATAATTATCTCTCCAAAATCTTAAAAAAGAATAAATATAGGCTCAACGTCAGATGGAAATATTATACTTCAGTGCTGTATGCACTTGTATTTCATTTTATGTTAATTTGATGAGTATATGCCTTAGTGTACATCCATGTCTTCTGAAATTCTGAAATGATTTACATATTTAAGTCAAGCAGTACACAGCCTTTCCACATTGAAACTCTCATTCTCCTATCCCTTAGCTTTTATTTTGGTGTATGTGTGTGTGTATGTGTGTGTGTGTGTGTGTGTGTGTGTGTGTGTGTGTGTGTGTATGAGAAAGAGAGAGAGAGAGAGAGAGAGAGAGAGAGAGAGAGAGAGAGAGAGAGAGAGAGAAGAGAGAAAGATTGAGAGAGAGAGAGAGAGAGGAGACCAAAGTGGTAAAAACTTGAAAAGTCTGTGATGCAACATAATAGGTGGGAATTTTATACATAATTTTCTCAGTACATCTAGTTCAACAATGTAGTGTAGTTTTTATATTACATAAAGTCAAATAGACTTTGAATAGCACACTCATTGTGGAACAAAATGTTTTCCTTGACAATCTGTTATGATTTTTTAAAATCAGCATGTTATTATGTTCTTTTATAAGCATCTAATAGATACATTATATATCCAAGGTTATAGAATTTTCTGCCCTTTTAAATCTTTCTGTTTTTTTTTTCTGTCCTGACATCTTAGACTCTGTAAAGATGAAAGATGAAAGGACCTTCATTTCTGTTGCTCTTGGAACAGGGGTCGATAATTCCTTACTGCTCCGTAGCACTGTGAACTGAAGGAACTAGTACAGGCTTTCACATTGCATTTTATTAACAATGATGTCAAAGATTCCAGTGTCTCAATAGTATTATATATATATATATATTAATTATTATTATATATTATATACATATATATACATATATGTGTGTGTGTTTGTGTGCATGCCTGTGTACAAATATTCAAATATATTAAATACCAAATTTACGATTCCTCCAAATATACCTCCTCTGAATACAAGTTAATAATATTTATAATAAACAATTCTTTATTTGCTTAAACATTTTTGTATTGTTTAATATATATATTGTTAGTAATAGTGTGGTAGGTATACATGGAATAATTTTAATACAGAACATTTATATATCATGGGAATTAATACACTGAGCTTGACATTTTGGGTGATGGTATATGAATGTTGAGTTAATTTTCTTGTGAAAAATGGTAAAACATATATTTTATGCTACCAGGTGGCTCTCTAGAACAAACTTTCATATGTATTTACAGGTTTCTGAAGTTATATAGGGATATTTTTAGTGTCTTATAAATGGTTGAAAAACCTCAAAGTGAGCCAGGTGGTGGTGGCACATGCCTTTAATCCCAGCACTCCAGAATCAGAGCCAGGTGGATCTTTGTGAGTTGAAGGCCATCCTGGTCTACAAACAGATCTTTGTGAGTTGAAGGCCATCCTGGTCTACAGACAGATCTTTGTGAGTTCAAGGCCATCCTGGTCTACAGAGCGAGATCCAGGACAGGCACCAAAACTACACAGAGAAACCCTGTCTCAAAAAAAAAAAAAAAAGGAAAAGCCTCATAGTGGAAAACAATAGCATTTATGAAAATAAAAATATCTTTCAAAAATAAAGATTACCTTATCCCAAGGAAAGCTACTTACAGTTTAAAAATTAATAAATTATCCCATGGTAAGCATACCTTCAAATTTTGTATAGACTTTTATTAATTATTTGAAAATTTTACATAACCATGCAATATATTTTGATCATATCCTTTTGGTTAACATAAGACACTAATTCCAATTTGTGCTGCTTATAGAGATTTGGTTGTTGGCCATCTACCCAAGTGTTGTAGAATAAGAATTAAAGTTGTGTTACATTAGTTTATGATGTGGAACATTTGTTTAATGATGCAAAATGTGTTGCATTATTTTATGTGCATTTGTTTAACTTTGTGAAGCTGTGTTACTTTGCCTATCTAAAATACCTGATGGTCTAATAAAGACTTGGATGGCCAACAGTGAGGCAGGAGAAAGGATAGGAGGAGCTGGCAGACAGAGAGAATAAATAGGAGGAGAAATCTGGGAGGAAAAGAAGAAAGAGCAAGCAAAAAAGGAGAGGAGGATGCTAGGGGCCAGCCACCCAGTCACACAGCCAGCCAAAGTAAGAGTGAAAGTAAGATATAAAGAAGAAGAGGAAAAATCCCAGAGGCAGAAGGTAGATGGGATAACTCAAAGTTGAGAAAAAATGGCTAAAGCCTGTGTTGACTACCCAAAGAGGGCCTTACCCTCTATAAGGAGGGGATGGGGGTGGGATGGAGGTAGGTGGGGGAGAGCAGGAGAAGGGGAAGAAGGTGGAACAGGGGTTGGTATGTAAAAGGAAAGAAAAAAATTTAAATTAAAAAAAAGAAAAGAAAGTAAAGCCAGCTAGAAACAAGCCAAACTATGACCAGGTATTTACAATTAAGACAACCTCATGTGTTTTTAATTTGGGAGCTAGGTGACAGACCCTTCAAAAGAACAAAAACAACCAACATCACCCAAATATCATAGACCTATTTACATTTACATTTACAACGATTTACATTCTAGCAGCCATCAACTGCCATTAGCTCCTTAGCTGGGGTAGTGATTATGAGCCCCTTCCCACTTATGTAGGAACACTGACTGACTTAATCTTGTGTAGACCTTGTGAAAGCAACAGAAGCTGCTGTATCATGACTTTGTCTATATTCTCATCTCCAGGAGAGGTTACTTCATCTGGTCTTCCCCAAACTATGGTTTTTTACGATTGTTCTGCCCAGACTTTCACAGTACTTTTTGAGCTGTTATTAGAAGGTTGGCATATAGAGAATCCAATTAGATAAGTCCAGCACAATTTTCTGCACTATAATCAGTGGTTTCTATGTTAACTGATTTCCCCTGATAAAATGTTAAATGGATATTCTCTGTCTAGGACTGAGAACTGCATTAATCTATGGGTAGAGATACATATTTAGATGTCAGTTTGATACAATATTCATTGATAAAAGTAATAGGGCCTATGAGCTCCTCAATTGTGGAGAGTGGTCCAGAATTAAAGTTATAGACATGTCTCACCTCTTGTGGGACAGGTCTTTTTTTTTTTTCTTTTTCTTTTCTCTTTCTTTTTTTTTTTGTTGTTTTTTTCGAGCTAGGGTTTCTCTGTGTAGTTTTGGTACCTGTCCTGAATCTCTCTCTGTAGATCAGGCTGGCCTTGAACTCTTAGAGATCCACCTGGCTCTGCCTCCCAAATGCTGGGATTAAAGGCATGTGCCCCCACCTCCCAGTAGGGCCAGGTCATAAATCCAATGAGGAAGTGGTAGGTGGTAATTTTTGCATCTATAAGCATACTTTTCCAGAAGCATTATTACTGCATATTGGTGAGTGTAGATAAGTGGTAAGACTGTTTAAAGTGGTAAGACTTTTTTTCTCCAAGAAGCCACATAGTACCTTCCAGTACTAGCCAGAGAAAAGAAAGTTCCAATATCATTTCTCAGTGTCCTATGGCCAAAGTTCATGGTGTCTTTAGCAATGGGTTATTATCATAAAATTCTGGTTAGTAGCCAAAGCGGTCTTCTATTGTTTCAGGGCATTTGGGACACTCCTGACAAACAACTGAGAAGTGTTCCAAATCTGGAACTGGACTTTTTATTTAATAATGCATAACTTCTGGAAAAAGCATTGTTTTCTTCATAGGGTAATTCCAATTAATCACACTTACATAAAGTTTCTTATAAAAGACCTCACAGACCAATAAATAGCATCACACCTCAACAGCAAGCAGACCAAAAGACTATGCAACTCAACACACTTCTTTCTAGTCAAAAAAAGACATCCAGAATGGAAAAGTGTAGATTTACATTAAATTTTATGATTTAAGGAAGGACTGAATACTGGTAGTAAAGTATTGAAAGACGACAAAAAGCTATTTTTTTTCCTAGTTCTAATTCTGTCATGGATTTAAAAAAAAAGTTTGGTGGTGAATAAATACATTAATTACATTCCATACCAAAAGTGTATGTGTGTGTTACTTTTAATAACAGGAATTTATATGTATATCTTAGAAGCCTATCACATGGTAGTTTTCAAAAATCCTTACAGTTAGATTTCCCCTCTGAAATTTTTAAAATTAGAAACCTGTCATTATTACCTGTCTAAGGCTTATTGTTTTGTGTGTAAATATGTTGAATGTTTCATGGGAATCTTTCCTTTTTAATTTCAAAATTTTTCTGTGACTAATGTGATTCTGATGAGAACCTTATTGCTTCACTGGATTATTCTGGAAGCTCAGACTGAAGCTCAACTCAAACAATCCCTAATTCCAAGCCAAAGTTTGAGATGCATCTATTCCATTACGTGTAAGTTTATCCAGAAGCAAACAAACACCACACATGTAATGTTTAATTTTTAACTTCAGCAATATGACAAAAATAAAAATAATTAGCTTAATTGTAGGAAACAAGACAGAATGTAGAACTAAAATGGAAAGTGTTTTTAGGCATTTAAAAGCAAGAGGACCCAAGTGTTCTACATGAGATTAACATTGAAAACCATTATTTTTAACAACATTAGAAATCCCTTTCCCCTAAGGTTTAAGAAGAAGAAATGTCTGATTGTTTACTGTTGCCATAAAGGAAAGTGCATAAGAAATGACAGTGAGTGTATGGTTGGGAACAATGACACAAGGCATTTGTTACATGTCTTAGTTCAAGGTAGAAGCTACTTTGAGCAATGGAAATGAATCCAGTTTTCACATATTCTGCTCCCTCATTCCTTCTACAAACATTTACATGGCAACATCCCAAAGTATAAAATTCCATCAAAATAAATAGCCACTAGTTTATCCTTGTTTGGTTGTGTTTAAAACATGGTATATATTTAATTAATAAAAATATAAAAACAACCTATATCATTTATACAAAAACATAAAGCAAACTTACTTAATTAATGTGATCTAGTAAGAAATTTTGTAATTTCTTACAAGTATTCTACTCAAAACATTTGTCTTTAATTCAAGATTATACAATCCATTTTTATGATAGGTAATTAAATTTCATTTGTGTATAATAGGCATATTTTAGTATGGTAAAAATTTTAATAGGTTTAGAATTGTAATCTTATCTCTCTTTTTCTTTTAATAATTTTGATAAGCTAATATTTAGATTCTCTTTTTTTTACTATAAACAAATTCAGCTTATGTTTATTGTGGCTCATGTTGGACATGGTAAGACTTCAAGACAATTGAATAAAATCCTCTGCTGACTCCTCATGGGAGGCCTTACCTTCTTGTAGGAGGGAGCAGAGGGTGGATTTTCTGGGGAAACCTGGATTGCCTTGGAGTCCCAAAGATGGTGGAGATGCCAGAGTTGGGGGATACCTGCCAAGGAAAGTTGCTAACAGGGAGCAGAAGCAGCCCAAGAGAGAGAAGTGTGTTGCAGTCAACAAAGCTGAAGGGAGTTGGAGATCTGACGAGTGTTTGACATCAGACATAGAGATGCAAGTTTGGTGTTTGCATAATTTTGGTCTTGCTTTGGTCCAGTATTTCATCACTATGCCCCTGTCCCTACGTTTTTGAATAGTAATGTGTATCCTGTGTCATTATGTGTTGGAAGTACATGATCTGCTTTTTTTATTTTAATCTTACAGGGGATTATAATTAAAGTTCGAGACTTTTATAGACTATGGGGACTTTTGAAGTTTTACTCAATGTATTTTTTGCATTATGATAGGCTATAAGCCTTTGGGAGCCAGGAAGTGGAATGTGTGGTTTGAAAGACAATGACTCCCAAAGGGAGTGGCACTATTTGGAAGTGTGGCTTTGTTGGAGTAGGTAGGGCTTTGTTGGAGGAAGTGTGTCACTGCAGAGGCAAACTTTAGGTCTCATATATTCCAAAGTCATGCCCAGTGTCTGAAACTACTTCTTGTTTCTTGAGAGTCAAAATGTAAGAACTCTTAGCTCCCTCTCCAGCACCATCTCTGCCGGCATCTGGCTTTGCTTCCCGCTATATCAATAAGGAACCAAACCTATGAACTGTAAGAGGCCCACCTCATTTAAATGTTTTCCTTTATAAGAGTTGCCATGGTCAAGGTATCTTCACAGCAAGAGAAACATGAACTAAGACATGAAAGATGATATAAAATCAGAGAAAAAGATTTTTAAAAAAAGTTTTTAAGACTAGGATGTACATGTATGAGTCTGTAATCCCAGTGTTGAGGAGGCAAAGGCATGACAGACTGGACCACACAGCACATTTGAGCTCAGCCAGGGATTCATGCTGATGAGACACTGTCTCAACAAAGAAAAAAGAAATCAGAGCTTTAAGTAGAGTGAGGCATGCCTTGAAGATATAAGATTAGGTGGACATATGGCAGAAAACCAAGAACTCGGTCTCTTGTGCCATTGTCTCGTGAAGTTTGTGGTAGTGTGAGCATAAAATTTCATTCAACCAAGGATAACTTGATTTTTGGTTCTAAAATATACATTTCATAATTTATGACCCACATAGGGTAAACTAATTAGCTATAATTTATTACTGTTAGTTTTTAACCTTAAGTCATTAAAGGCTGTTTTGTGTGGTCCAGAATTCAGGATTAGTGTTTGAAATAGTAGTGCTATCCTGGGTTCACCTGTTAACTGTTGATTTCTTTTGACCAGAAAACAATCTTAGCTATAATTTATGTTGTCAATTTATCTCTTACTTTTGTGACCAGGTTAATGCCTGAAAGCTGCTCATAGCTTCATTTATAACTGTGCAGAGACAAGCGGTTGGAATAATATGTGCTGAATGTTACTATTTAAATTTTTTAAGTTCTCTTTTGGATAATCTAACACTTGTCTACATGCCTTAAATCCTTTATTTTCTCCAAATATTTGATATCTTGCATTTGTTTCTATGTCAAAGTATTTGCTTTCTCCTTAAATTTTTGACCTGTAAATTATACAGAAATGTGGTATTGATTTTCTGCCCACTTGTGAATTCCCTTGGATGACCGATTTCAAGTTGTATTCTACTGTGGACAGAGAATATACTCTCCATCATCCTGACCTTCTAAGTTTATTGAGATTCATGTTATGGCCTAGAGTATGGTCAATTCTGTTTAATGTTCCATGTGCTCTTGAAGGAAGCACATTCTGCTATTTGATGAAGAATTTTATAGTTTCTTCTTTTTGTAGATGGTTTAGTGTTTTTCAATTCTATTTCCTTGTTTATCTTCTTTTCAGATCTTCTATCCAGTATTTAATTTGGGAAACTAAGGTTTTCAACTCATTACTAAATTTTTGTTATGCTTTTATTTTCTAACAAGATTTTCTTCATATATTTGGTATTTTAATTTCTGAATATGTATTTATGTAATCATGATATTTCTTATTTTTAAAACTATATTGTAGTTTTAGTAGCTCTGTGTTTTGAAGTTGTTTTGCCTCATATTAATACAGATACTCCTGTCATCTGATTATTGATTTTATTTTAAATAAATCATGATTTTTAATCATATATAAAGCTTTATTCAACCATAAAGAGCATATTCATATAATGACTGGAAGAGGTATCAAACTATTAATCATTATGTCATCACTTTAAGCAAAATCAGGATCATAAAAATAAATATTCTAAATTTTCTATCATGTAGGTTATATAGATAGATAGATAGATTATATATACATGTGTGTAAATTATATGTATGTATTTATATGCATGTAGATTGTATACACACACACACACAGAGGCATATATGTGTCTCTGTGTGTGTGTGTGTGTGTGTGTGTGTGTGTGTGTGTGTGTGTAAAACTATACTGGAATACTGGAAGGTAAATGATTCCAGCAGGAAGGAGAGAGGGATCAGATGAAAATAAAAGGTAAATGTGAACAAAGAAAATAATATACTTGTGTAAAAATTGCACAATAAAGTCCACAATTTAGGAAAGTACTTAGTTGTATCACATTTTAAAATCAATTCATTACGTTTTCTTATTTTTTTTTCCAGAGTTGAGGACTGAACCCAGGGCCTTGCACTTGCTAGGCAAGTGCTCTACCACTGAGCTAAATCCCCAGCCCTTCATTAAGTTTTTATTGTTTATTCTTTTTACATTTGATAATTTTATGTAATCAGTTATATGGGAACTTTTCCTCAATACAAGATGTCAAACCCAGAATATGCTAGTCAAGCTCTAGCCATTTCATTCATTTTTGTTGTTTATTTGTTGTAGACTATATTCTTACCAATATATATTTATAATGAATTCCTTACATATTTTTGCTTTAACCTAGATGATAAAGTCAAATTTCGCGTATTTATACAGATAGCTTCATTTTGCTTTTTTATTTTATCACATGCCTTCAAGCTTTTGTCTTATATTCTTTGCTTTCACTATAAAATTCATTCTGAATTGGTTTTAGCAATATCCAACAATCTTAAATTTCTGGCAAAGATACAAAGATAAGGATTTTATTGCTTACAATAATACTGGCTCATAATCAGTTGTTATTGACTCCCAGTGGAGTTTCTGTCTTCAAGATTGTTACATATATAGGCATGGAGAATATATTGCTAACTACATTGGTTCTGCAAATTGCTGTTAGAAATGTCCCAAGTTGTTTATAACTACATTTAACAATCCATATGTAAAACCCTACTCTAAGTAAACAATGGCATACAAACCCCTAATAAAGAGTACTCAAATCACATAGTCAAGTTATTCCTACATAGGTAAAAATGAAGAAAAATACAAAATGAGTAGTACCTTCTGTAATGTTGGTCCTTGGTATGATGGTAACTGTGTTAAACTATACCAATATTGATATTTCTGTTTCTCAATAGAGTTCAACCACATCAGTTTTGCTCTTACTATTTTTTAGAGTAAATAAGATTAAAAAACTTGCCGGGCGGTGGTGGCACACGCCTTTAATACCAGCACTCGGGAGGCAGAGCCAGGCGGATCTCTGTGAGTTCGAGGTGAGCCTGGGCTACCAAGTGAGTTCCAGGAAAGGCGCAAAGCTACACAGAGAAACCCTGTCTCGAAAAACCAAATAAATAAATAAATAAATAAATAAATAAATAAATAAATAAAAAAGATTAAAAAACTTGATTGAAAATTTGTATGAGCATAGAATATTAAAGATTTATATTATATAAAATTCTTTTGTAGCAATATCTTATCATTGAACTTCAAAGTTCATATATAGTTACTATTTGTATAAAACAATTCACTGTAGAAATATGTACACATTTCAATAAATATTTATACCAAACTCGTTTTCAACTTTAAACAACATGTTTAAGATTTGTAGAAATGACACCTTGGATATAGAAGTAAAATAAAGCATTATTTTGACTTGTCACATTCTGAAATGGAAACATATCCATCATGTAGTGCCTGCAGAATAAAGTTTTATTTGCTACTGAGAAAGGCTCAATAAAAATGTTATCTGACATGAATGTCATGGTTAGTTCTTCACTCTAAAAAGATTTTCCTGAAGTAACAGTTAAGGAATGTTTTCATCTATATAGTTTCTAACATTTACACATATTCTTTCTATTTGAACAAATTTAGACAGAAAAATGGGAGGACACACTGATCTATGACTTATAATGTTCTATCAGAAAATGACAGGTTTTGTACACCACTATTCCAAACCTCATTTTGTAATATCAAGTTAGTAATGGATTGCATAGAAGATACAAGGAGTCTTATATTTGATAAAAGAATGTAAAAGGATACAGTTAAAATATATATGACATGGTTTGGGCTCTGAAACATCCTATAATCAATATGGTTACAAAAGGCAGAATTCAAACATTTAACAAAGTATTCTAGGTCTGAGAAAATGACCCAGTGGTGACTGAATAGACTCCATGAATAATGCAGAAAGAAACCTATCGTAAGCAATATGAACAAATGTTAACAACATTAACCTTCTCCATTACTCAAGGGAATGTAAGTTAGTGTAGCCACTATGAATATAAATCAGTATGATGATTCATCCAAAAAATTGCTATTACGGAGCTAGAGAGATGGCTCAATGGCTCAAGGTACTTGTGGATGTTGCAAAAATCCCAGGTTGTATATCCAGCAACCATATAGTGACACATAACCTTTCATAACTCCAGTGCAGGGAATCTAATACCTTCTTATGATTTCCAAAGACACTGTACACAAGTGGTGTACATGCCTACATAGAAACAAAACAGGTCCACTCATTAAATAAAATAATCTGAATTTTGTATCACTCCTAAGTATATTATTGAAAGAATATAATGCAATATACCTACATATCTATGTTTATTGTTATACTACTCTAAACATACTGTTTGAAGCAGTCAAGATGTCCATAAGTAGATGTATGTACACAAAGACATGGAATATATATGCACAAGTGAGTTTTACTCAGTCAAAAAGAAATAAATAAAAACAATTGAATTAGATATGTTTCATGAAAATGCATAGAAATGTGAATTGCCGTGGTAAATGAATTAAGTCAAACTCAAAAAGGCAAATATATTTGTTTTCTTATATGGATTCTAGATTATGTGCGCGCACACACACACACACACATGTTTGACATGAAAGCAGTTGGGGAGAAGATGGAACTGAATTGGTGAGAGCAGGAAGAAGAGAAGGTAATGAGGTAAGAAGAAAGCCAAAGTTTCACATTTTCTCTCATATATATATATATATATATATATATATATATATACCATATATACCCATGAATGTATAGTGTGAGAGTAGAACCGAGACTACTGACAGAGAAGATGTAGACCTGAAAAGGAGAGGTGAAGACAAAATCTGTAATAGAGCGGTGAGTGAAAGCAAACTCCAATGAACATGCAGGAAAGTGTCATAGTGAAATTGATTATTTTGTACAATATTTAGAATTGTATACAAAATTCAGTAGCGGTGTTCCAAAAAGTGAAAACCTTAAAGTTGCCACACATTAATCAAAATACAGTAGATAAAATTTTAATATGTTTGTGGAATAGCACAAAATAGAGAAATTCAATAACTTTCTACTTTTTATACAGGAATCTTAGAGATTAATATAGAGTTGGAACAAGAAAATTTTTCAGAAAGATATATTGTTTCCTATCAATTATTTGACATGATAGAAGTTCTTTGTGATTTAATAAATACAGGATATAGCCAGCAGAAAAACCAAACCAAAATAAAGCAAAACAGAAATGGACCAACAAAAGAGCTGCTGGGATGAGATGACATTATATATTTTAGCTCATGAAAGTAGACTGAGTAATCTACTTCCAAACAAAATCCAAGATCCCATAAGATAGTTCACCTACCGTGATCAAGTAGGCTTCATCCCAAGGATGAAAGTGTGTTTCAATATATGTAAATCAATAAATGTAACCCACCATGTAAATGAATGGGAAGCCAAATACCACATGATCATCTCATTAGATTTGTCAAAAGGCCCTTTACATAATCTAACATGGCATCATGATAAAAGTCATGGAGTGATTAGGGATATAAGAAACATATTTCAGTATAATAAAGGCAATTTAGAGATATTCCATAGCCAATGTCAAATTAAATAGAGAGAAGCTCAAAGCAATTACACTAAAATCAAGAAAATGACCAGACCATCCACTTTTTCATCCCATTTGAATATAGTAACTACAGTCTTAGAGAAATAAGATAACTGAAGGGTTTCAGGAGGATAGTAATTGGAAAGAAAAAAAGTCAAAGTACCTTTATTTGCTGATGATAGTATACATAAGTGGTCCAAAATTTTTCACCAGGAAACTCTTACAGCTGATAAATACTTTCAGCAAAGTACCTGGATATAAAATTAATGAACAAAAATCAGTAGCCCTCATATTTAAAAATGAAACACATGCTGAAGAAGAAATCAGGAAAACAATAGGCTCAAATTATACAAAAGCCTTGGCGTAACTCTAACCAAGAAAGTGGAAGACCTGTATAACAAAAAAATTCAAGTCTTTGAAGAAAGAAACTGCAGAAGATATCTCCCAGGCTCATATTGGTAAGATTAACATTGAAAAAATGGCTCTCAAACAAAAGACATCTATAAATTCAATGCAATTCCCAATAAAATTCCAACAAAATTCTTCACAGCCCTTGAAATGATAATGTTCAACTCCATATGGAAACACATACACACACACACACACACACACACAAGTTTTTTAAAAGCCTTGAAAAATAAAAGAACTACTATTTCAGATAGCAACTTATAGTACAAAACTATAGTAATAAAAGAGGTTAGTATTGGCAGAAACATTCACAGTAATCAATGGAATTGAATCAAAGACTCAGATAAATCCACAAACATATGGGCAACTGGTTTTTGAGAGAGAGAAAAACAAGCCAGAAACACACACTGGGAAAAAAAGACAGCATCTTCAACAAAAAGTGCTGGTCAAACAAGATGGTTGCATGTAGAAGAACGCAAATCATCAACCTTCACATAACTCAACACTGAATGGATCAATGAACGCAACAGAAAATCAGATTAGCAGAGGGAAATGACTCTAGGGAAAAGAGGAGTTTCCTTGGGGAGCTGAGAGGAGTGGAGGGAGGGGAATCTGTCGTAGAGATTTATCATATGAGAGAAGAATGTATTTCCAATAAAAATGAATAATATAAAGCCAGATACCCTGCACCTTATAGAAAAGAAATTTGGAAATGGGCTTGAACTCATTGACACAGAAGACTTTCTGAAAAGAATACAATTAGCACAAGCCCTAAGATGAACAATTAATAAATGGAAAATTCATGAAAATGAAAAGTTTCTGTAAGGACAAGGACACAGTTATTTGGACAAAGTGGCAGGCTACAGAATGGGAAAAGATTTTCAATGACTCTACATCCAATAGAAAACTAACATCCAAAATATATGAAGAATATAATAAACTAGATATCAAGTAAGCAAATAATCTAATTTTTTTAAAACGGTATAGATCTAAACATAGAATTCTGAGTAGAGGAATCTCAAATGGCTGAGAAACACTAACAGAAATGTTCAACATTCTTAGTCATTAGGGAAATACAAATCAAAACTATTTCAACACTTCATCTTATACAGGTCAGAGTAGTTAAGCTCAATAAAGCATGTGACAGCTCATACTGTAAAGGAAGTACAATAATGGGAATATGCATCCAATGGGAGTGTGAACTTGTAAAAACACTATGGAAACCGATGTGGTTTTCCTCACAAGAATAGTAACTAAACTATCCCCCAGATTTACCTATACCACTCTTGGGCATACACCCCAGGGATGCTTCATCCTATAACAAAAACATTTGCTCAACCATACTCATTTCTACTCCACTCATAGCAGCTAGAAATCGGAATCAAGCTAAATGTCTCTCAACATAAGAATGGATAAAATATAATGTGGTACAAATACAGAATGGAGTATTACTTATCCATTATAACAATACTATCATTAAAATTTCAGGCAAATGAATGGGAAAAAAATATCATCCTTAGTCAAGTATCCCAGACTCAGAAAGTCAATCCTGGTATGTACTCACTTATATGTGGATATTAGCTGTGGTGGTATTTTGTTTGTGTTCTAACAAATGAAGCTTGCCTGGAGATCAGAGTGTGGAGCTAGCTACTAGATAGCCATAGCAGCCAGGCAGTGGTGGCACACACCTTTAATCCCAGCACTTGGGAGGAGGAAGCAGGAAGATGAGGAGTTCAAGGCTACCCTGGGCTACACAAGATTGATCCAGTCTGAATGAGAAACAAAGCCAGGTGTTGGAGGCTCACACCATTAATCCTAGCATTTGGGATCTCATGCCTTTGATCCCAATACTTAGGAGGCATGTGCCTTTAATCCCAGCACTTGGAAGGTGGAGAGAGGAAGTAATATAGCTGGGCAGAGAGAGGAATATAAGGTGGGAGGAGACAGGAGCTCACTCCCCCTTTTGGTCTGAGGTAAAAGTAGGAAGTCTCTCAGGTGGCTGAGTGCTTTATTTCTCTGATATTTCAGCATTTACCCCTGATATCTTGACTCCAGTTTTTTTTTTTATTATTGAGACCAACTAGAATTTGTGTAACAATTAGCTTCTAAGCCAATGATCAAATCAAACAGTGTAAGTATAGAATAAGGGATTTGAGGATACAGATATATTTCATTCGGAAAAAGAAATAGAGTAGATAATTATGACAATTATTGATGGATATGGTGGTAGGCTGGAACTGGAGGATCACGTTGGGATGTGGAGGTGTAAAGCAGTTGAAGAAGGAAATATAGGGAGAGCCATCTAAAAATAAGGGGCATTTGGGGGTACTCTGGAAATGTAATACAGTAGAAATGAAATACTAAAAATATATACATATTTGAAAGGGAACTAAGTGAAATTGCCAAATAATGAAGGAAAGAGTATCCCAAGATACTATCTCTTGTCACCAAAGGAAGCTTCCAGGATCCAGATTGGTTTATATCTAATTGAGTTGTTGGCCAAAGTTGTCCCACAAGAATCCCCAAACCAACCAGCCTGTTCCCAAGACAATAGTTTTTTCTCCCTAAACTAACAGCAAAACCATATTGCTGAGGACAATACCAACACAACTCATTGAACATGGAAATGTCTGTCTGGTGCCTCCATATACTCTTCAATGTTATACTCTAGCATTTTGGTATTGGAAGGTACTCTTCACACTACTGAAGTGAAAAGTAAACACTCAGTCAGCCACAAAATCTTTAACAACAGTGGTTTCCTTCCTGCAAGATATGCTAATACAATGGTGGAACAAAGCTTGTGGGAGTAACCATCCCATATGTGATTTGTCTTTAGACCTACTCCATGAGATAGAGCCCATACTCCTACTTCTCGCTGACCAAGAAGCAGAGACTAGATAGCCCAGGGCCATAGAGTAAAATCAAATACTACTGGTTAAAACAAACAAACAATGATAAAATGACTCCTAATGATGCTCCTAGATGAGTGTCTTGTTCAGCCATCATCAGAGCAAACTCCCTCCTACAGCAAATGGGAACAAGTTCAGAAATACACAGGCAGAAATTATGTAGAGAAAGTGTGTGTGAGAGAGAAAGAGACACCTTGGAACATTCAGCCCTAAGTGAGATGTCCATCAACTCTGTTCCCTCAGAACTCAGAGAACCTGGTGGAAGAGGAAACAGGAATGTAAGAGCCAGAAGTGATAGAAGACATCAGGAAAACAAGGCATGTGGTGCAAATTCTAATTGATTTTAATAATAAAAACTTGGAGAAAAAGGAACAAAGCACAGCCACTCTTTAACCTCAGCAACTCCTCAAGCTGAAAGGGGGCTGAGGTCCTGTCTCTACCTGCCTTGTATTCCTCTCTCAGCCCAGCCATATCACTTCCTGGTTTCTCCTCCCTAGTGCTGGAATTAAAGGTGTGTGTCTCGCAAGTACTGGAATCAAAGGCATGTAGCTGAAGTTTTATCTGATACTTCCCAGCCCCATGGACCCCACAGCTGCTTATAAAATAATCACTCAGAAGCTTATATTAATTAAAACTGATTGGCCATTGACTCAAGCCTATCACTGACTAGCTCTTACCTTTAAACTCAGCCCATTTTGTTACTCTATATATTGTCACCTGTTCTGTCGCTTTACCTGTGTGCCATTACATGCTGCTCCCTGGAAGGTGGGCTAGCATCTCCTGACTCAGTCTTCCAGCCTTCCTACAATTCTCCTTTGTAGCTAGAGTTTTCCTGCCTGGCCCACAGTCAGGACAAATCTCTTTCACCTGCCAGTCCCCCAGCCACTCAGACCCGACCAAGTAAACACAGAGACTTATGTTGCTTTCAAACTGTATGGACGTGGCAGGCTTCTTGCTAACTGTTCTTATAGCTTAAATTAATCCATTTCCTTTAATCTATACCTTGCCACATGGCTCGTGGCTTACCGGCATCTTCACAAGCTGTTTGTCATCGTGGTGGCTGGCAGTGTCTCTCTGACTCAGCCTTCCACTTCCCAGTTTTATTCTCCTCCTTGCCCCGCCTATACTTCCTGCCTAGCCAACGGCCAGTGTTTTATTGATTAATTAGCAACACATTTGCCATACATCCCACAGCACTCCTTGTTTGCTTATACCATCTATAGTTCCTGCCTGGCTACTGGCCAATCAGCATTTTATTTTTCAACCAATCAGAGCAACACATTCACAGCATACAGAGTGATATTAACAGCAAAGGCATGAGATCCCAAGTGCTGGGATTAAAAGTGTGTGCCACCACTGCCTGGCCTTTATGGTGAACTAGTGGCTACCTCCACACTCTGATCTTCAGGCAAGTTTCATTTGTTAGAGCACAAACAAAATATCACCACAAAGGCCCTCTAAATAAACATGAGCAGAGCTCATATGAAGTCACAGAGACTAGAACAGTATGCACAGGGCCTCTGTTGCTCTTCATCGGGTCCCCTGCATATATTACAGCTTCCAGTTTAGAATTTGAGGGATTCTTGAGTATGCAAACAAGTTGACCTGTAGTTCTTGTGCCTTCTCTTGGGGGTCTTTTCTTCCTGTTCTTTTGCCTTGTCAAACTTTTTTTGTGATAATTTTTGTTTTATCTTATATTTTATGTTATATTTTATTATCATCTTTTAGAAACACATTATCTTCTATTAAGATATAAAAAAATAGATTGGATACAGAAGGGAGGGAGGTGGGGAAGAAGTGAAAAGAATAGAGGGTTGGGGAAATTGTAATAAGAAAATACGTGAGAAAAGAATTTATTTTGAATAAAAGAGAAAATAAAGCACGTTGGATATAACAGTGGTGGTGAATGGCTTTAAGCCCAGCATTTGGGAGGCAGAAGCAGGTGGATCTTTGTGAATTTGAGGCCAGCCTGGTCTACAGAGCAAGATCTAGGAAAGGTGCAAAGCTACAAAGAGAAACCCTGTCTCGAAAAAAAAAAAAAAAAAAAAAAAAAAAACAAATAACATGGTACATTTCAAACACCTAGACATTTCTAATATTTTTACCACATACAGCAACACAATTTTAGGAATAGCTGTATTTTCCCTACATTGAATTATTATACAATATATTCATGTATTAAAAAAATCGTGTGATTTTTTTAAGCATTTAAGCTAAAATTTTTTCAAACAAAGTTTAATATTTTTAGAAATATGTATGATTAAAAACAATGGAAAACAGATGAGAAATATATTGGCTTTAAACAAGTATAATATAACCTCCCCACAGCCCCCCAAAAAAAGTTCTAAGATATGAAAAAAATAATTCAATCTGAAGTATTTTAGATCTTAAAGAACAGAATTTTAAAATATTTTCTTGAGCAAGCAATAAAGGTTCAAAGAGAGGACAAGTAAACACCATCATGAACATCTATGTCTGCTGTCAGATATCTTTCTGTATGCTGTGAATATGTGTTGCTCTGATTGGTTGATAAATAAAGCTCCATTGGCCTATGGCAGGGCAGGATGGAGCCAGGTGGAAAACTCCAAGATAGATAGTGAGTGAAGAGAGGAGAGTAGGGCAGATGCTGCTAGCCTCCACCAGGAGAAGCAAGATGTAAAAGTATGGGTAAGCCACAAGCCACATGGCAAAGTATAGATTTATAGAAATGGGTTAATTTAAGATATAAGAGCTAGCTAATGGAAGCCTGAGCCATGAGGCCTCACAGTTTGTAAATAATATAAGCCTCTGTGTGTTTACTTGGGTCTGAGCAGCTACAGGACCATGTGTGAGAGAGATTTGTCTGGACCATGGGGAGCTGGCAGGAGATAGGAAAACTTCTGACTACAAATGTTAAAAAGTGAAAAAGTTCACACAACATTAACTAATGGAAATAAGCAAAATAGTAAATGTTTGACATGATGTAATGAATTACCCCACCTGAAATAAAACACTACAAAAAGGGTAGTTGTCCAAAGAGGATGGTGTCTTATCACCGATGTCCATCAGAGGATCTGTTTGGTAAGGGACAATAGAGCAATTAATGAATGTAAAATTCACACTTAACTATGCCAAAGTTGACTAGTAGCAAATTTGATTAACTATTCAACTTTTATTCTTTTAGTATATTAAATTTTATTTTGCCTCATTACTTTTTTTCATAATTTTTTTGATTAGTCTACCATATTATTTTTTCTCAAATAAATGTTTCATTTTACAAAGAAATCCTCTTCCTTCTCCTGCTGTTATTCTAATTGAATTACCACTGATTTTGTAAACGAGAATTTCAGTTTTGCAATTTGAGTTTTCTTTTCCAGGAGCACATCCACATCATGTTATTTGCTAACTTTAATCTTTTTTTATGTCTTTGCATATTGCCCCCTTTTGTTAACCATTGCTTTACACACAGGAACATATACAATAAGGCAAGTATAGAAACAAATACTGCACCTTTTCTGTAAGGTTTGTGTGCAATTTTGTGTTTAAAAATATACCATATTTTAGAAATAAGTTTATTTCAATACTTAAGTGATCTTTATATGTTAATTGAATATCATTCCATAACACTTAATGTCTCATTTATTTTCATGTGTTTTATATTAATGTATGTATTTTTCTGCTATATACTTAAACTATTCAATTTTATTCTTTCCAGGCTATGTATATTGTGTGGCAAGTCCATTTGTGATACACTACTAAATTTACTAATTAATATAAACTATAGTGTGTAAGATTAACTTGTCTAGTTTGTGACTTTAATAGTAAACTTTTACATGCTTATCTTCATGAATGTGTATGTTTATGTGTGGAATGGTGACTGAATATATTAGCCCAATTGTTGTATATAATTCATGTAATATTAAAAATTTATATAATCTTCATTAAAATAATTTTCACATAATTGGAGTTTCAGTGGGAAAAACAAGAGCATAAATGATGTGTTAATTGTATATTAAAATATTTTTATTAGGAAACTTTTAAGGAAATGAAAATCTTACTTTTTCAGCAAGTTCAAAATTAACTTTTAATAAGTTTTAGAGTGAGACAATACTTAAATCTTACAAATACATGTACTGACCACAGATTTGTGCAGATTTTCATTATTAAAATGGAAGGGCAACTTCTAAGCTACTATTGTACCAGACTGGGCACAAATATGTCCTAGAAGATGCTATTTAAATATGAATATGAAAATTATTCAACTAAAATAAATATTTTTATCAGAAGGTTATTGTACCCTTTTCTCACAAGTTAATATGGGAGGGAGGAAAGTACCAATTTATTCAAAATAACATAGATGTATAAACTGCTTTTATTGTCATTTGAAATTATATAAAACATTCTGAAATTCTGTGGCATGAAACATTTACCATGAAATTAATGTATTTGTGAGTATTTTTGTGAGATTCAATCCGTTCTGATCTACATTTGAGAAATCAAGCTATCCTAAATGAAACCATGGCTGGAGCAACTCAACTTGGCCATACCTCTGACACTGAAGTGCTCCCTGTGATGTGTGCGGTTTATTGTATTCAAAATGATGCCCTCACTCGCATCCCTGGTGTGTGTCCATGTGACTGGAAGAACTAATGTACAGCCAAGTTTTTTTGTCTATGCCCTCTTAAAGGAGCTCCATTGACCTGCCCAGGAGATAGCCCTTCTCAGCAGAGCAGACAGCACTATATTATACCTAACTTCCTGTTGAGTGACATTCTAAAAAGCTGAGGGAAGGAGAAAGATAAATGTTTGTTACAATCTATCTCCTGTGGTCCCAGAATGTAACAATTTTGTTTTTGTTTGTTTGTTTGTTTGTTTGTTTCGGTTAACTATATTTAAATGTCACCCAGATTTAAGGAAATGGAATTCAAATTCTAGCTCTACATGGGAGAATTGGTAATGAAAATAAAATGTATTGTTGAGCTAATATTTCAATTTAATGAAAATAAACAAAATTTTTCATCTTTTACAGTAACATGTGAACACGCTACTCCATATAAACCTAAATCCTCATATAAGTGAATGTCCTCAGTTAAATATCGCAACTAAGAATAATCAAATTCTGCTTCAACTCTGAGTACATCAACAATCCAATAAGAGTAGGCCTATGAGCTGGGCAGTGTGGCGCACGCCTTTAATCCCAGCACTCAAGAGGCAGAGGCAGGCTGATTTCTGTGAGTTAGAGGCCAGCCTGGTCTACAGAGTGAGATCCAGGACTGGCATCAAAACTACACAGAGAAACCCTGTCTCGAAAAAAACCAAAAAAAAAAAAAAAGAGTAGGCCTCTGGATACAACGTTAGTATCCTTAGTAGAAATCCAAGTACGTGTTAAGTATCCTCATATATCTTGTGTGTATTTCCATATAATATAGAAACCTACTAGATAATAAAATTCATTTTCTATATTGTAGTCAAATATAGCAGATTTGATTGTTTTAGCATGTTGAAGAAATGCTGATATATCCATAACTTGATTCATCACTTCATCTTTGTTTGCATGGTTGTACTCTAAATTCACTACCATTGAAGTTTTTCTTCTTTTTTTCAGTTATATGTACAGCTGAGATTTTTGGAGTTAATGTAAGTTATACTACTATCTAGTTTGAAGAAAGAAGTTGAAAAGAATAAGATTATTTTACATTCTGGCAAGGGAAAAGAGTTACAATTCCTGACATTCAAAAAGGGCATCTAAATTAGGCAGCAATACCTAAGTGAGGTTGCTGCACATAAAACTATCTTCCCAATTTTTAGCATATCAAGAAATATCATGAAGCCAATTTACCAGAAGAAAGAAGGATATAAAAGAAATGGAATGTAAAGCCTTTGATCCACCATTTTTGGTTGAGAAATCTGGCTCAGGAATAAAGGAGAGAGATGCAAGAAAGGCGGGCCTTGATCTCTAAAATATTGGCTTCTTCTGCCTGAGCCTCAACTTAAGGAACGAACAAAGTTAGTTCCCCATTCTTTCTTGTCTTGCTATAAAACAGACTTGGAAATGACATGTAGTGTGGTTGCAGAAAACAGTCAGATTGAGAATATGGTGAGAGTTGAGTACCTAAAGCCATGGTTCAGACAAGGAAAAGTCAAAACAAGTCTCTGAATAATAGAGAAGGTGAAGGAAGCCAATCACATAGAATATATCAGGTTAATACATGCAATGTCAATCAAAGGCCTCTGAGCTCTTGCAAGGAGTTTGCCTGAAGCGGGAGTACCTGTTGCATAATACAAATGTCCCTAAGTAGAGAGCTCACATTAGATCTCAACACAGCATACATAGTATGAGGAGGAACTGTTATAGCCTCATAAGTTAATTTGTTCTTTCTTCAAACAGAGGGAATATTTATAGATAATTATTGAAATAAATATAAAAATATACCTTGACAATTTTACCTAAAGATAGTGAATATTAAGTTGCAAATGTCAAATTATTATATCAAATAAGATTGTCGATGGATTCCAGTTCATATTTTAATTATGTATATGTGTGGAGTTATGTGCACACTGGTGCTATGTCACAGTGGGCAGGAGAGGGTGATGGGTACCCCAGAGCTGGTATTAAGGGCAGTATGAGTTGACTAATGTGAGTATTGAGAAAGAACTCAGGTCCTATGTAAGAACAATAGTGTTCTTAACCACGGAGAAACCTCTCGAACATCCTAAATTTATGTTGTCACTTGCAACTGAGTTGTTATTTAAGCAAATTATTACATTTTTAGAAAAATATAAAGAGAAAGTCTGCATGTGGAAAAATATCTACATATGATCATATCATACATGTTTTCTTTTTATACCTAACTAATTTATTATTCTCATTTTATCTTACTATTTCCATAGCTTTTTCAAAGCTGAACAACATGAAGCACATTTGATGATTTTAACAGATTATGCTATAATAATAATTTTCAAAAATACAGCCTCTAGGCTAACATCATCATCCAGTAGCTTATTAAAAGTGAGAATTCTCAGGCCACCCTAGATTTCAATGAGAGAGAAACTCTTGAGCTAAATAAACTCCAATGTCTTTGTTTCATATGCTTTCTCAATGAATAGTATATTTGAAAAATTTTAGAGACACTCTTGTAGTAAAAACACAATTTAATCTTAATTTCTCCATATTGCTTTTAAATTTTGCACAGTATGCTCTCCTCCAATCTCAGTCAGTGTGTGCCGTTTGCCAAGGTATAAAAGTTAACTTTTAACATTCATTCTTTGACATTTCAAACATGTGACTATCCCTTGGCTGATTTAATTAACATTCTTCAAATTAGCCTGTGCTAACTAATTTGGGAGGAAATGCCAGGTGACTAATCTCTGTTTCCTCTGCTGATGTCTCTTTCTATTGCTTTTATGCTCCCTGCAGTATAAGTCTGTTATGTAAAGTTATCTTTGATGGTCCTTACAACAAGGTTTCTTAGTCAATGCTAATCTCCACAGGCTCTTTGTGTTTCACTTTCAATTCTCTCAACATTCTGAAATCCCCTAATTGACTTCACTTCTTCATTTAATATTTGACTTTTCCAGTATCTTGGCAAAACTATAAACAAATAAATTTTACCCATATTTAATCTGCTTGCATATCACATTTAATTTACTACCTATGTTTTGAAAGGAATACTTTTCCTAAACATCCTCTGATATTTTGGATTGTTCGATATCCGAAATGGTTTCTCTTCCTCTGTTTCTGAACTGGCATTGTTCCCTATTTTATCTTGTCCACATTTCCTCTTTCTTGCTCTTGACTGAAGCTACCTAGTGGATTTATCCACCCTGTAGGTTTACAGTTTATGTACTGATTGTCATAGAATTTGTATTTTTGAAGCTGATCACACCTATGAAAATGGACCGACTTCCTGAGTCACTAAGTATATAAATGTTCATGTACTCATTATGGTATCATAAACTTATTATATCTTGTTTATATTGAAATAAATTATCATATATATTTATTAAATATGTTAAATACATCAAAGTAATAGCACTTGCCACTTATAAAATTTCTATATAGAAATAACCAGTGTACATGCAACATACATAAGCTATATTCCTTATTTGCAAGCATGCTGATTTTCCTCACCAGCTCTGTAGCTGCTTAGAATCCCAGAGTACTTTTGATTATTCATATGGAAAGTACTGTAACCACTTATGCATAAGCCACATGCCAAGTATACTAGACAATTCTTGTGCAAGAATCTGTTTCTTGGACAGTTATTTGCACTTGGTTGCATTTGAATTACAAAAGAATATGTGCTTCAGGATATGGATCTTTCAGGTTCAAAGCCAGCACAAAACATTACCCTTGAGTTACAGGATATGCCTTTCCATAAATATATTTTCCTTCTGGGAACCAATATTCTGTCCAGGAAAACTGTAGAGAATGTCAGAATGACATTTAGTGAAATTCCGTTTTGAAATGGACATGTGGCTTCAAACTATTGTCTTGCTTCAATGTATCTTAGAACAAGACTATTGAAACAATGATTCTTTTTATGGCCAAATGTCAGCATAAAATGTCCCAGAATTAAAGTTTTCTGAAGGGTTTATGTGATTATGTATGTGTGTTCAGAATATATGCATGGGTATTAAAAATTGCACACTTCCTTAACTGTGAAACATTCATTTTTATTACTTTTCAATAGTCACATGGTAGATATTTTATTCAATTCAGTTGAGCAAAAAATCATCCAAATATAATTAATAACAAGATATGAGGGTTTGTATAAAACAAATTATCGAAGTGTATAGGGCACTGAACATGGGAAGGTTTTCCTTGTGCTTCACTCTCTGATAGAACTCTGATGAAGCATGTGTGAACTTTGATGTAAAATTCAAGTCTTTTATGAATGAAAAGTCTTAAATATAACATTTGTTTCTTGTAATCTCTCTGTCTCTTACTTGATTTGACACAAAATAATGCATGCTTTATGCTTCTGGAAGAGCATGCAAATGCAAAGTTGAACGGTAATGAGATCTGATTGCTGTCATAGAGATGTTATCAACTCTTTGGAGAATATGGGACAGTATATTAGGCAAGTATCATGAGAGAGGAAAACATACAGGAAGTGGAATGAAGGGAAAAGCATCCCACTACTGCCCCAGAAATGTGTACATGTCAAGGGGGCTTCCCTCTTTTATCATAGGGAAATCAAGATTCATGACTTTAACGACAACATTGCTATATTTTGTCAAAAATCCATTCTTTTTATGCATTTCCTCCTCTCCTTTTGTAGGAGCTTGAAGGTCTTTGGAGAACCCATGGGATTGCACCTGTGTACATGTTCTTGAACCTGGACTCCTATCCTCACTTATCACCACCTCCATAATATTTGATTTCTCTAATTCTAACTCTGAGTGAATACAAAAATATGACCTCTGAGCCTTTGATCCTGCTGAATTATACTTACAAGCAGATGGACTATTCTCAGTTAATGTACGATATCTTGGCATCCAATTAGAGTTAGCACAGAATCTGATTATCTTAGTACTTTGGGGGTACACTCATTCTCTCACTCTAGAGAACAAATTATAACTTGTTTTTCCAAATACTGTTTATCTTAACCTCAAGTTTATGGGTAACCAGGTAGGAAGCCTCATGCAGACCAAAACCAATCTCGACAAGGTCACAAGTAACTTCAGTTTTGCCAAACTGAAGGCATTTTCCACTTGATGTGCACATCACACATTGTCAGGTGTGATATCCACTCTTGTTGACCTCTCCCTTCTGAAAGCCTTCCTTTTCTCTTTCACTGTGCGCTGAAATTCTATTTGTCCCAGTCTGAATCTTTTTTCTGTTCTTCATAAACTTGTAATATTGAATGTTCTTAGAGTATTATACTATATCAATATCTAGGTGAGTATTTCTTTCACTGCATACAAATGTTAAGCATTTCTGTATGATTTTTTGCTTGTTTTGCATCTGTTCTCTTCATAGCACATGCTAATGTTGTATCATTTCACTTCGGCACCTTCTCATTGTCTTATGTGGTCTAGTCACTGTGTATCTACCTCTATAACATTATACAGGGCATTACACAGAGAAGATGTGTTTGTTTGTTCAGCAAATGAATATATGGAACTACTTGTGACCTTATTACAATGACATTTGTGCCTGTGTGGATAAAGCATAAAGAACAGGTCAATGATTTACTTTCCTTTTTGTATTGTCATTATTTTTTTTTGAAACAGCAGGCTTTCAGCTGCCTCTTTCTCTCATTGAGTGTAATCATATCTTGTTATTATACTCTTGTCCCTGCTTGAAAGCTATAACTGCCCGCCTTTTCTTTTCTGAAGACATTGTACCTATGCTGAAGCTAAAGTCTTTCTCTGCCTGTAGTTGGATATAGAAGCCTTGCTGCAAGGAAGAACTTGCTTTTACTTTAGTGCCTACAGGGCACCTGTCATTATTCATTTTGATCAGGCTACTTTCTACCTTATTAGTGATGCTGCATGCTTCATGGTGCCAGTTAATTTCTTCCTACAGATATGCATAAATTGTCAACATCTTCCTATGTCTCAGCTCTGTATTCCTTTGGGGACTTGATCAGCATATTTTCTTACATTTGAATATTATATTTAATTTCTTTGTGTATCTATATTTGAATATGATTGAATAATAGTTTGATATGAGTTTATATATTCCCAATGGGAATTCAGGTCTAGTTATACAATTATTCTTAAGCAAAATGTCAATACATTTCTACTGACTTAAGCATAAAACTCTATCCTCTGTATCTTTTCAGCAGCTATTATGTGTACCACATTGAACCAGAGGCAACAATTTAAAATTAATTAATTTTATCACCCTACATTCTGTAAATTTGAGGGCTTAGACATCATACACAATGTTATTACTAAAATGGACATATCTTCTGTTTGATAAGATAAGAGCTCCAAGTCTCATCAAACTGCACTCCATGATATAAGGAAAATATGGGTCCTAATTAAAATGATTCATTGTTATAGCAAGTTCTCAGATTTAGGACTTAGGCTAATTTCATGTGCAGGTGGAACCGCTTTAAATGTACTCTGTCATTTCTGTTTATCTTCCTTTGAACTAATGTGCATTGGCAGTTTAGTGAAGTAATTGTTTCCTAATTTGGGCTAATAAGTAAATTGCCATGTTAAGATCAACAAAGAAATTATTGTAAGATGCCTTTGTGTGTGTGTGTGTGTGTGTGTGTGTGTGTGTGTGTGTGTGTGTGTGTGTGTTTGTGTGTGTGTGTATGAAAGTATTAGAAATGTTGGAAGAACTCACAATATAAGAGAATTCTTATAATGAGTGTACTACTAACACACCCCACTCTCAAGATAGAAAGCTTCAGGCAGTGTCTGATAAAAAAAATAGAAAGTGGTGGCAAGTTGATACCAGGGTTAGGACATCCAAAAGCTTGATGTTTGTCTGCTGTTTCCTGAGCTCAGAAGCCTCTATATCAATAGTCACTTGTTTGGTGTTATACAGTCTAGCAACAAGTGATGCTCATTGATTCTGGTATACTGAAGAACTTTGTTTTGTTTTTTGTTTGTTTTGTTTGTGTTTTTAGCTAAAACTCTCAGACTACCCTAAATATCATCGACAAAATACTGTAGAAAATTGTAATGATGTAAAGTATTTTAGATACCAAAACAAAAATATACTTTTTTTTTAATCAAAATTCTGGTAGCAAGTTTTGTGAAATTTTATTTATACTCAACTGCTTACGTACAGAAATAGCTTGTTTTGGTTTTATACTGGCTTATGTCAAACAAAATTAATTCAAGAGCCACAGAAGAGAATTTTGGAAAAGAAAGTATATTCAAGAGAGACTATCATAATAATTATAATTCTTATTGAACTGTACATCTACTCTCAAGAACAAGAACAAGAGCTCTGCTGGTACAGAGACCCAAAGCACAAACTGAAGGCAAACAGCTTCATAGATCAAAACAATAAGCATGTGGGCATCTTGGTAGCTACTTACACCTAAACAGTTGCTAACTGGCATTTGTAAAAAGAAAACTAAGTTAAGTAGTCAGTCTGGTAAGAATTATTGCCCAATAATGAATAAGAGGCGATGTCAAGGGAGAGGCCCCTGTGAACAGAAGACATAAAGGAGGTAGAAGATGAAAAGAACCAAGAATGCATATAGAGTAAAGTGGGATTGCAGAGTCCTTGAGATGGCTTAATGCATCAAGACACTGGCCACCAACTGACAACCTAAATTTGATCCCTTGAAACAACATGGGGAAAGAGAAAAGTAGAACTGAAACCTTTAGCTTATGTCCTGACCCCCTCCAATAACACAAGCTGACGCAGGCATCTACACACACACACACACACACACACACACACACACACACACACACAAACACACATACAGGCACATAAATTCAAAACCAAGTTTTTAAATTAAAAGTAATTCTTTTTATCAGTTTATGTGAACATAGAGATCTTCTATGTAAATAATCAATTATCATTTAGTTTTTCTTGTTTAAAAACATAAAAAAATTCTACAACATTATTTTTCAAAGTTAAATATTAGCCTCTAAGAATTTGTCCTATGGATAATCATAAAAATTCATTGGGGCTTACTTTGAAAAAATAATTTTAAAGGGAAAAACACAAGATCCAATATTGGATCATATATATATGGAGGCAACCATATATATATATGGTCATATATACATGGAGGCAACCACAGTATTTCTTAAATCACCTAAGTCTTTGAATTAAACTATAGAAAATATGATTTCATAAGCCCAAAGGTGACAGTTAATGATTTTTGATACAGATAAAATGTCATTTTGTTTTGCTACACCTTTGATTATTATTATTATTACCTGTTTAATTTTGCTCTGTTTTTGAATGAGTACTACAAAATGTTTCAAAATATCCTCTCCAATTCTTTTTTTTTTTTTTTTTTTTTTTTGGTTTTTTGAGACAGGGTTTCTCTGTGTAGCTTTGCGCCTTTTCCTGGATCTCGCTCTGTAGACCAGGCTGGCCTCGAACTCACAAAGATCCACCTGCCTCTGCCTCCCAAGTGCTGGGATTAAAGGCATGTGCCACCACCGCCCGGCTCCCCTCCAATTCTGTATTGTTTAAAAAGTTGGTATGTTTTCATTTGGCCTGATACCAATACAATGTCATAGCATAACACTGGACCCACATCCAACTTTTAATAAAGTTTTTTGGTTGAATAAATAACTCACCATGCAATAAAAGGGAAGAGTGTCTTTCCTTGTGAGGGTTACCTATTGTGTTATATTTTACCATTGCCTTACAACAGCCCTAACCTTTATCTTGCAGTTACACGGGACTGAAATCCAACATTAGATGCATCAGGTGAAAAGCAACTTGTGAGCAAAGCTGTCAATCAGCAGAGGCCTCAGGGAAGAGTGTCCTTCCAAGATCACTGAGCTGTTGGAAGAAGTCAGTTCCTTTCCTTTGGAGTCCCTGTTTTCCACCTCCTTGACAGCCTGACCAGTCTTCATACTCTCAGTCATCTCGTGTCATTACATCCACATCTCCTTCTTGCAGAGTCATCAAAGGAATCGCAACACTTTCTTTTCTTCACTGTCAGTTCTCGAAGTCACACAGATGTGTCCTCTAGATGCACGTTGTCTTTGTGTCATCCAGTGGGAATGTCGGTCATGAGACTGGAAGGAATCCTGCATCTGTGGACATGAGAATACCCTACAAAGAAGATCTAGAAATTACTGGCTATGCTATGAAAGTCCATGTGCAGGTTAGGTTTCAAAATCGCTACATCTACTTGTAAACAAATAGCTCTATGGTCTATGAGAACCGATCACTAACTAACTAACTATGGTTTGTTTTTCATGCATTAAATTTGATATATTGGTAAATTTGACCTAATTTGATACATTTTTAAACATAAGAGATGAGCAGAAAGACTTATTTCAGGAGCTTGTTTTTAGTAAATTAAACTTTACTAACAATTATGTATATTTATAAACCTTTATGTCTCAGAAAATGTTTTCATTAATATTAAGCTATTTAATTCTTACAATACAGTAAAATTAGTATGAGTATAATAGGTGGAAACTATTCTAAGATAGAGCAAGTGTATGTGTTATAATATGAAACTAGAATTTTCAATTGCCCTTTCCGTTTTCAATGTTTTTTGCCTATGTGTATTGATGTAAAAATATGAAAAGATGATAAAAATAGAAAAGAGATGATTTGTTGAAGACTATGTATGTTACAGAAATTATATAAAATCCCACTTAAGGCAAAAAGTGATATAAATAGATTTCATATCTATTTTATGAAAATGTCACCAAATCTTTCCATGGGATTTGGGTGTTTTCAGTTGGAGACTGCTTCTGAGTTAGAGATGGGTGCTTGTTTCTACTTCTCCTTTCAGATCTAAGGGCCCCATCCATGCAGACCCTCCAGGCCCTATGCATGTGGTCTCAGTTTCTGTGTTCATATGTGTATCTACTGTGTTAATTTAAAGGGCCTTGCTTTCTTCTTGTCCTCTGTTACCTCTCGCTCTTACAGTCTTTCTTTCTTTTCTTCTACAGGGTTCCCTGAGGTCTGAGAGGAAGGGCTTGGTGGAAATATCTCATTTAAGACTGATTATCCCAAGTTCTCTCATTCTCTACAAAATGTCTGACTATGGGACTCTGTGTTTGTCTCCATCTGCTGCAGAAAGAAATTTCTCTGATAAAGGCTCTGATTATGAGATAAGCAGAACATCAATAGGAGTCATTTTATAAATGACTTTTATTTACCATTCATTTTTCTCAGAGCAATAGTATTTAGTTTTACACTTGGTCCCTGGACTATGTAATTCCAGTTCTGGGTCATCCAAACAGTGTCAGGTAGTGTGATATATGGGTTCCATCTGGTGGTGTGGGCTTTAAGTCAAATCAGATATGGGTTGGTTATTCCCACAAGCTTTGTCTCACCATTACACTAGCATATGTTGCATGCAGACCCCACTGTATAGCAAAGAGTTTGTGAATGGGTCAGTGTTCACCTTTGTCTTTTGGTAGCATGTAAATTACCTCCCTATACGAAAGACTTTAGAATGTAGGGGTAAAAGCTCTAGGTAGGAACCAGCTTAAATTCTCTGTGTTCAATTGTTGTGGCATTCAAATACACCAGGAGAAATTAGAGACTTAGACTCAATTCAAATTAGATTAAACGAATTTATTCTCCCTGCTAGCAGGACAGCAAAGTTGGAGGCAGCAGCATGTCTTGCAGAAGGGGGATTAAAGTGAGATTCAGAGGTAGACATCGTAAAGGTGTGTATGAACACTATCCATGGAATCCACAGCTGAGCAGGGAAATTGTTTTACTTCCCTCTGTTTTTTTTTTTTTTTTTTTTTTTTTTACTTTCAGGCTATATAGTAATAAAAAGACCATTTCATTTCTTTCCCATAGTGATAAGCAGGTTTTACAGAAGCAAAGGCAGCTGTTAATACCTACAACCTATTATCCTTTCTTATCTCTCTTGCATGCCACTGGGATCTACCAGACGTTCCAGAGCAAAAGGTCAACAGCCCAAAAGGGATGTCTGGCTCCATATTAAGTTTCTTTAGTCATCACAGGGGATCTATGTAAATTATTACTCAGGTCTGAGCACTCTAATGACTGGGATAGAGGAGTTCATTTCTCGGCAGGCAAAACACAGTGCCAACAGTTTAGGACTGGCTGTCACATCCCCATACAATGAGCTGTGTAGATGTGGTCCTCTGCAATGGGGTCTTGCTGTCAGTTTGTGGAGAGCAACCTCTGTAGTCTTGGCAAAAGCCTTGGTTGTTTGAGATTCCCATGAGACCGTTTTGGCCAACTGCTCCATTAGACATAACCTAATTTCTGTACTAGAAACTTCATTTGGTGACAATAGATAGCCAACTGGAGCTCTGTCTCCCACATTATTTGATGGTTTCATTTTGGATCACCTTCATTTATGTATACATTTTAGGAAGATTCTCGTTTTTTGGATTTACATATTACCTCTCAAATGGCCCTTAATTTTATCTGTTACTCACTGTATTCATTTGCTAGTCCCCTTTCCCCTCTTCCTTCTCCCTTGGTTCTCCCATTCCAGTCCCTCCCCTAGTTCATGCACCACTATCTATTCCATTTCCCTTTCCCATGGAAATCTATCTGTCCCCCCTCCCCCTTTAGTCCCTTACTCAATACCTAAACTCTGTGATTCTACAGATTGTAGCTTTGTTATTATGGATTTAACAGTTAATATCCAAATGTAAGTGACTATATACCATATTTGTCTTTCTGTATCTTGGTTACCTCTAGACGATTTTTTTCTGGTTCCAAACTTTAACTTGAAAATTTCATTATTTTTTTATAGCTGAGTAATACTCCACTGTATAAATGTATCGAATTCTCTTTATTCTTCTTTTTCTATGGAGGACTCTCCAAGTTGTTTTCAGTTTCTGGCTATTATGAATACAGCATGAGTGAACATGAGTGAGCAAGTGTCTCCATGGTAGAAGGAAGTATCATTAAGGTAAATACTCAAAAATAGTAGAGTTGGATCTTGAGGTAGATTGATTTTCATCTTTCTGAGGAACTAGTACACTGCTTTCCACAGTGCACGTACAAGTTTGCTGTCTCATCAGCAATGGATGAGAGATCCCCTTACTCCACATCTTCACTGGCATGAAGTGCTGTTTATTTTATTGGTCTTAGCTATTCTGATGGGTGAAAACTCAAATTAATTTTTATTTGCATTTACCTGATGAAGAAGGATGTTTAACATTTCTTCAAGTGTTTCTTAGCCATCTGAGTTTCCACTTTTGAGAATTCTCTGCTTAGACATTTATCTTCTTTAATTGTGTTAGTTTTTCTATTTTTTTAATCAAAAACAGATTCATCTCTCATACAACATCCTGACTACAGTTTTCCCTCACTCAACTACTCCTTTTGCCTCTCCACCATATCCATTCCCCTTTCCTTTATCTTCAGAAAAGAGCAGGTCCCCAAGAGATAACAACAAAGTACAATATATCTATATATAAATATATACATAATTAAATACAAGGCAAAAGCCCTAATATCGAGGCTGTTTGCCAAGTTCCCTATATATTTTGGATTTTAGCGCTCTATCGGATGTTCAATTATAATTTTTTTTTCCATTCTGTGGGCTTCACTTTGAATGATAGTTTGCTTTTCCATGTGGAGACTACAATTTCGTGAGGTCCTGTTTATTAACTGTACATCTTAGTGCCTGTGCTTATAGAGTTCTGTTCAAAGAGTTTTTCAATGTGTTGATGAGTTCAAGGCTATACTCCAGGTTCTCTTCTATCAGTGTCATCGTATCTGGTTTTATGTTGAAGTCTTTTCTCCATTTGGGGTTAAGTACTGTGCAGGTTTGTAAAAATAAATCTATTTACATTCTCATATGTACAGCTATCCAGTTCGATGTGCACCAAATGTTGAGGAGATTGTCTTTTTTTCTTTTCATATATTTTTGGCTACTTTATAAAAAAAAATTGTCATTAGGTCTGGATCTTCAATTTGATTCTATTTATCAACATGTCTATGTGCCAACACCGTGAAATTTTTTATTAATATTATACCTCTGTGGTACAACTTGAAATTGAGGATATTGATAATTTCAGCAGTTTTTTTTTTATTATTTAGAATTGTTTTAGATATCATGGGCTATTGTGCTTCCATATGATGGTGAAAATTGTCATTTCAAATTCTGTGAAGAATTATTTTGGCCTTTTGATGGGGACTGCATTGAATCAGCAAGTTGCTTTCAGTGAGGTGACCAGTTTTACTATATTAATCCTACCAATCTGTGAGCATGGAAAAATCTTTAATATCTTCTTAAATTTCTTTTTTTTTTTTTTTTTTTTTTTTTGGTTTTTCGAGACAGGGTTTCTTTGTTTAAATTTCTTTATACAATAAAAAGTGTTCACCACACAAGTCTTTAACTTGCTTGACTAGAATTACCCTAAGATGATTAATATTATTTGAAGCTATTGTGAAAGGCGTTTATCCCCTTTGACCGAAGTATACTTTTTTTTTTTCCTATCATGACTTAAATGACTTTGGTTCTTCTACTATCTCATATTCTGTTACTGATGCTTGCTTCTTAGTTTCCTGTTCAAGTTCTTAAGTTGTTTATTTCTATATATCCCTCAGTTTGGTTTTCTTTATTGATTCTATTTCTACTTTCGTGCCTTCAATTGTTTGTGTATTCTTAGATTTTTTTTTAAAGATATTTATTCATTACCTCCTTGGGGACCTCTATTATACTCATAAGGGCTGTTTTAAGGTCATTTTCTTATGCTTCAGCTATGTTTGGAATATTCAGGGCTTGCTTTGTCAAGCTTGCTGGGCTCTAGTGGAGACATTGTTGTGTCTGTTATTAATTATATTGTTATATGGCATTTAATTATCTGGGTTTGGGAAGGCTGTAATTCTAGGTTCCCGATATCTAGTCTTGTCTTTGTTGGGTGTGTGTTTCTTGTTTTTGTTTGTTTGTTTTCCCCATGGTTCCTGTTGCCTTCTCTAGTTCTTAGGAGGGTGCAGTTGTTGTGTTGTCTGGTAGAAAATTCTTCTAGGATCCTGATAGCTGTGGCCATTGGTGATTCCAGTTAAGTGTTTTTTTCCAGGGCTTTGGAGGTGATGCTTAAAAAGGAGTTTGGGCTGGGTGAGTACTGAAGGAATCTGTAAGAATGAAGGAAGTAGTGTATAGCAACAATATCTTCTTAGTCCCCTGGAAATGTGGGCCCATGTTGAGGATAGGCCACAACAGAAGGTCTGCTACAGAGCTGTGGATGAGACTTGGGGATTTGATTTGGAAGAGTAGAGGGTTAAGTGAATTTTGTGCACTTACTCTACCTGCTTCCCTGGCCAGATTGCCATGTGAATTCTCAGGACATGCCTATAGTAGTTGGTGACTGGAATAAAGCAACGAGTGAGTAAAGTCTGGAGGTGATGATGTGTGTAATCCACTAGAGATGAGAGCAGGAGAAGAGTCAGTCCTCAGCACATGTTGTGTTGTAGAGATCGGGGTATGACTGGGGTCACAGAGGGAGTAATTATTTGCAGGTAGTCTGTCTCCTTCCCTAGATGGAGCATCCTGCATGTTTCCAGGGAGTGATAAAATTTTCACTTTTGGCAGATTAAAATATACAAAGAGGCTGGAGCAATGGCCCAGTGGTTAAAAAAAAAAACTCACAACCATCATTAATTCCAGTTCCAGTGGAACTTCTGACAGAACCCAACTTTTGTGCTTATGAGTACACATACCTGCACTCAAGATAGGTTTTGTTGTTGTTGTTGTTGTTGTTTTGTTTTGTTTTTGTTTTTGTTTTGAGACAGGGTTCCTTTGTGAAGCCTTGGCTTGGCTGTCCCAGAACTAGCTCTGTAGACCAGGCTAGCCTTGAACTCATAGAGATCTGCCTGCCTCTGCCTCAGGAGTGCTGGGATTAAAGGCATACACCAACATGGCCTGGCTTCATACATACACTCAAGCACATACACATATACTAAGAAAACATTAAATAAATAAATATTATAAAATAAAATGTGTGGAGATTTTTCTCTCATTATATGTGATTATACATAATAGCCTCTCTTTGGGGGCTTGAATGGTGGAAAAATCTTTACCAAAAGAAAAAAGGTAATGGCTATCTCTAATTTCCTCCATCCTTGAACAGGATGCCCTTTTTATAGCCCTGAGGCAAGAGCTAGCCAAGATAGTTGATGGATATCCAACCATGATGTTCCTAATTCAGGACACTCACTGGAACAAATGTGAGAAGTTTCCAAATATCTGGGGGAAGATATAAAATCTTATTGAATGTCAATTTAGAGTTATTAACTTTCTCAATTACCACTACTGAAGTTGTTTTATTCTGAGAACAAGGTTTGTGTGTGTGTGTTTCTCCAAATAGTCTGTTTTCATGCATACTTTTAGAGGATAAAAATATCAATTGTGGAATAAAGAATTGGATATCTATCCTATATCAGATCTATTGCAATCAATTCAATCTATGGACTGTGCTTTCTGTGTCCAAGGAGCAAGTGAAAAGGATGAAGAGTGCTTTTTAATTGATTTTTATAAATTTAAACATAATCTGCAATATTCTTTAATTATAAATTAGTGAGACTACTCTGGGATTCCAACCATGGACATTGTGTCTAAAGAGGGAAAGAAGGAGACATAAATCAAATATTAAAAAGGAAACATTCTAAATTGTAGCAGAATTCCAATGTATATTCCTGGGAGAATGATTGGGGCCTCAAAGACAAGGCTTTAACCAAGAGAAGAATCAAATGTCCCATGTCGGGTTGAAGTGTCCCTGGTGACTCTACTTAAGCAGCTGATCCAGCCAAGCCCTAGAACTTCTACATGCATGTTTTTAGAATAGCTGTCTTATAAAATTATAGATAATGAGATTGACTTTAAGGGCCAAACTTCTTTGTGGAGGTAATCTAAACAGTAGTCAATCCTTCAATGTTATCATGTAGAATTTCCAGCTATCTCTTCACCATTCTCCCCTTTCTACTTTTTTGGATGATTTAGTCACCTAAAGATTGCTAGGACAATATTACCATTTTATTGTATTAGTTAATTATTTTCATTGTTCGACTTTTATGTGTTGAAAAGGTGAGCCAATGATAAAAAGTTTCCACACTGTACACTTGCCAGTAGTAGATTTTTCTATAACATTTTTGAATGATTTCTGTTTCTTAAGTTAGTTTATAAATATTTTCCTTTTGTAGAGTTAGCAAAGCATACCCAGGCAGGCTACAGAAAGGTGAGACTTGTACACACCTTGATTTCCTACAGGCTTTCGCTTTTGAAATGAGAACCGATCTCAGAATTAATGAAAGCAGTTATGGTGAAAAGGAAGCATGGGAAAATATGTTGATTACTATCACTAAATATGTGCTTGCACAATGAGTGTGTCTTGATAAATACTAACAGTGCAGTCAGCGTTTAAGCCTACTGACAATCTTGTTCTAAATTCATCAAGAGGCTCCACATTTTTCAGAATAAATTTCCAAGTCCTCACTAGGAATACCAAGCCTCATTCTGACACCCCACTCCCCACATCCCTACCAGCTTCCAAGATGCTTTTCTCTTATTCTCTCACAGAGTCAAATCTAGTCTATGTAGATAAAACTATCATGCTACAAGTCTACTCTTTGGATACATCTTGCATTAAGGTGCTCTCAAGGTGTAGGCTTTTGTCTTCCTGTGAAAACTGGAAGGCAGGACCTCTACTCCTTTAGTGATTATATCACAGACTAATGGAGAGAGGGAAATGGGGGATAAAAGAGGCAGGAAATAATGAAGATAACACAGAATCAGTTTACCATGACTAAAATTGTTTAGCTTCTGGTTCTGCAGCAACAAGCAGTTCACACCAGTATTTTGTGTTTACTCGGGGTTGTTTATTTTATAGCTTTTTTTTCACCATGTTGTTGCTTTGTCTTTAAAGAGTTAAATGTATTTAAGGAAGCCAAACACAATTAGAAGTGGTCTCTTGTAATGGATCTAAGAAGGGGTGTGTATGTTTCCTTTACACTGCCAGTAAAAGAGTATTTGTCAATTTGCATTTTCTTTTAGTAAATCATTTTTCAAAAGAGAAAAAGATGCCGGGGAGGGTGATGCACACTTTTAATCCTGGCACTCCAGAGGCAGAGGCAGGCAGATATTTGTGACAAGGAGACCAGTCTGTTGTACAGAGCACATTCTAGATCAGTGAATACTACAGAATAAGACCCTATTTCAAAAGAGACAGTAAATACAAAAGGAAAGGCAAAGTGGAGCTCTATGAAGAGTCCACAATTTTATGGATCAGTGTCTTAAATGCACGGTTTTCTTTTACTACGACAGGGTAAAGGGTAGGATGGAGAGAGGTTCACAACCACTCCAAGAGCAGCAACTGCATTGGAAGAGAAAAAGTCTTCATCATCCTGGGGCTTATTTTAGACAAGGGAGGATGTACACTAAGTAATGTTCTAAAGAGAGAACCCTTAACCATGTTTCACTAGAACTAGCATTACAAATTCTGTTTTGTTAATTGACATTCAGAGACTATAGCTTAATACCATTCTTTAGAGACTTATTACATTCATGTTGTAAATTTTCTACTAAACAAATAAACAAACAACAACAAAAACCCAAAATACCAAATGACATCAGGAGTTACATCTTTTTTCCAATTACTTTCCCTGACATTCTCTTTTTAATTTTTCCCTTAAATGTAATAAGTATTTTGGGATTAAGTGACAGTATGAGTTAATATTCCAAATCCTACCTCATACTTGGGAAAAACCAGCTCAAAATAGAGGTAAAATTAATTGTGAGAGAGAGAGTCGGCGGGGGGAGCCTGTCAGAGAGGCTGAAGGAGGTAAAGAGTCAGATATAGAGACTGGGAGAGGCAGAGATAGAGAGAAGCAAGGAGAAATACAGAGAGAAAGCCACGGGGAGAAACAGAGAGCAGCAGAGATAGAAGATACACAGGGCTGGAAAGAAGACAACACAAAACCAGTGTATTATCAGTAAAACTGTTCAGCTTGTAGGTATATAGCAACAGGCAGGTAGTACATACCATTGTTGGATGCCCTTAGTGTGTAGTGTGTGTGTGTGTGTGTGTGTGTGTGTGTGTGTGTGTGTGTTTCTGTGTCTGTGTCTGTGTGTGTACTCATTTATGGAACAGAGTATTGTCTACATTTTCACTCTCATGCCTATGCCTAATACAAAGCCTTTGAGGGATTGAGTATAAGCATGATAGTGGTTGTATCATATATGAGATTAGAACTCTCCCACAGCCTTTGTAACACCTACTTTACCAGATATGAAATCTCAATCTCTATAGTAACCCTTCTCAAAAATATATATTTTTTTCAAACAATTTCCAGCTTTCCTAATTTTTGTTCTTCCCTTTCCAATACTGGGTGAACCACAGAAAACCAAATAATTTCTCTAGACCAAAGCTATTGGATGTCTCACATCCCACTGGAGTCCAGATTCCCTCTGACAACAAAACCCAATTATGGCATACCTGGAGCCTTTCATTTGTTCTTCACTCACAGCTGTCATTCTTGGTTTCTCTTCCAAAAGAAAGTAAAGGGTGGTGGCTGACTTTCTTTCCCATAGAACACTCTGATTAAATGGCCTTTGCCTGTTCACACTTTGTGGTCTTTGATTATGTCCACAAATTAAAGATGTTGGCAGAAGCAAGCATGAATTCATCATTTGAGTTTAAACCACCATAGGTATACAGAATTTCATAAAACAAGTGAATAAACCAACAAACAATAAAACCCAAAACCAACCAGACAAAAAGAAAACAGTTCACACAAAAATAATTACTGTTTAATGCCTGCAAATAAACACAACTGCTAAGAGTCAGCAAAGAAAAGAAAAAAGGAAACATGAAAATGTAGATAATAGATTCTCTTCCTTTGAATTCTAGCCATTGTTTGTTTCATGTTTCATAACAGGCACTTAAAAGTATCAAAAGTATTGATTCTTGTAAAAAGGCCTACAAGGTAACTGAAAGCTTCATGAGAGTCTTACTTTTGTGTCTATTTCCTTTACATTTTGCAATGGTATCAACCAGTATATGTCAAAAGAACCTGGAGCTGATATGAGTACATGGAATGAATCAACTAAAAAGAACGAATCAACTAAAACATGACAAAGAGCAGACATGGGGTGGAATTATGAAACAGCACAATATGGTTGACACTGAATGTCTGAGGAACCCCCAAGTAGACAGTGATGTCAGAGTATTACTTTTGTGTGATGCTATAGGAATATAGCCTTCTTGTCAGAGGCTTTAGCCTCTGCTGTAGGCAGCCAGCCTGGGTTTCTGTCTGGAGTTGCAATGACCATGTGGCCTGTGTGCCAGACTGTGTGCCTGGGTGCCATTTTGTTCCCTCCAGCCTAGCAGCTTTCATCTGGAGTGAATAAAATATGTCCTACGTGCCTATGAATCCTCAAAATCTCTTAAAACTCTCTGCCTTTATGACCCTCCTCCTTCTTGGCATTAGGGCATGGCCTTCACTGCCATCTGCTTACTGGTGAATGGCTAATCATTAAAGAAATGCCTATCTAAAAATCAAAGATACCTAAGTCATTTTATTTTCCCTCCAGCCTAGAAGCACATTGATAAGAATGTCTGAAGTACCATATAGTCATCTGTGTGTCATGTACTACAGCAAGTCTCACTAAATTGCTTAAAGCTCAACAGCTATTTCCTTGTATCTGTGGTCACTTTGGATTTGAGAAAAAGCACAGCCCCAAGGGACAAAGCAACTACCAGAAAGGGAAATTGTCATGATGGCAAGCTGAACTCTAAGTGTGGGACATCATCACCTATTAGTTGTCTTGTGCCTTCAAGCAAGAGGAACTTCTCCGCTCACCCAGAAGAACCAGAACTGAGAAAATGAACCAGATGACTTACTTATAAATACTTCTTACTCTCTTGTCCAAATTCTTACTTAAGTTTATGCCCATATCTAAAAGCTGCAAATCTCCTTATCGTCCTTCCCAAAGTACACATTGACTAAATCTCTTCAATATTTCTCATCATCTTTGTGTCTTTAATTGGTATCCAGGGCAGGTGGCTGAGTGTAGCTAGTTGGGGCTGCTGGAGCCAAGGGCTTTTGCTCTCAAACTTTAGTTACACAAGAGTGTGAGTTTGTATACATTGTCTTTGGGAGAGAAAATTATTCAGCTATTGTCATAATACTGACTTATTTTATTTCTATGGCGCATTGGAAATACATATTTGTGCCTTCTAACTTAAAAAAATTAACATTATTCCTTTTGACAGAATCTGGAAAGAAATCCTTTTCATACTCTGGTTTAGATAGTTCATCAAATATTAGCAGACTTGGAGGTTGGTTGGCATAGTTAACTTCAGTTGTCAAGTTGGCACACATGGGAAGAAAGAGTCTCTTTTGAGGGATTGCTTCCAACAGATTAGTCTGTGGACATATCTATAGGAATTTCCTTCCTTCCTTCCTTCCTTCCTTCCTTCCTTCCTTCCTTCCTTCCTTCTTTCCTTTATTCCTTTCTTTGTTTTGCCCTTTTCTTCCTCTTCCTCTTCCTTTTTCTCATTTTAGGAATTCTTTTATTTGTATACTTACATCAGTCCAAACCATGAATTAACATACTATTTACTGGTTGAAACAATTATAATATCAAAAGTAAACTTGCTTAAAATTTTCCTCCAAATTCATAAAAATCAGGAGAACTTTTACTAGAAAATTTAAAGTCAACACATTTTTTTCTTCTACTGAGCCTTGGGTTTTTACAACAGCATTATTTCTATTTTGTTTAGTGATTTTGGTTCTAAGTTCTATGGGTTTCTAGGATGTTTCTGCCTCCTCATCTTTCAGATTGTCACCATGTCTTTGTACTCCATGACTTGCGTTACTACAGAGATCATGTACCTCCTTTTCATATAAGGGGGGCCCTTGTTCTTGTACTTCAAAGCAATCATCACAACTGGAGTAAAGTTTTGCCTTGTCTGCCATCCTAGACATCACATGAAATGTGATGAGGTGTGTTTTCACTAGAAGTTATGGGGGATCTTTCTTGCAGTTGAGTGCTGGCCCTTTAACAATTCCTCGCATACAAATCTCTCTAGTAAGATTTACTTGGATGATATATATGTATAGTAACCATTCCAAATATGTCTTTACCAACCACTATAACCTTTTTATTGAAAATCATTACATATCCTGGAATGATGAATCACAGTTAGTATAATCTTTTAGCAGACATGATTAATCACTTGTATCACATGACTAAGGACAATTTTTCATTGAATAGTAGTCTTGAGTAGGCTATCATCATTTAGCAATAAATAATTTTAAAGTGAGTTCTTACAGATGGGTGGTTTCCAGTAAGAAGGGCTACCACCATAAGGTAGGGATCATTCATTTAAAAGATCAGTGCCCCCTATATCACATGCAAGAGATAGATGCTCAATACCAAATAGCCCCAATTTTATTATTGACAGGGTTACATAAATTTTCTGGATTTCTAATGGTTGTAAGAGGATCCAGAAAATTTTGGGCAATGCTGCCCCTCAACAGGTGTGTCTGAGCTACATAAGAAAGGTGACCAGTAATGCTAAGGGAAGCAACAGAGTATGGAGTGTTCCTTTGTTTCTGCTTCAGTTTCTACATCCAGGTTCCTGGTTGAGCTCTTACTATAATGAGCTCTTACCATTTTCCTTAATGATAGACAGTGATAGGGAAGGGAAGTGTAAGCTAAATGAAGCCCTTTTTCCCTCACAGTGTTTGAGTCATGGTGTTTATCACAGCAAAGGTAATAAAACTAGAACAGAAGCCATTTAGAGATATAGACTCTTGACTCATAATCAGCTTTGCATCTTACTACCAGTTTTACTGATTACATGTTAATTTAGTGAACAGGAAAATAATACAGTTGCCATCCTTCCTTAGGGTTTGAAATACCCTGTAAAAGGGGGAAGGAATTACCCAATTCCTTTGCTCGAGTTTTAGAATAACATATGAAAGGAGGAGTAAAGAGGTTTTGTTAGATCCTTTAAGGGATGGCTGATTCCTGGAAAATTATGTCTATTTTTATCAAATACTTCTTTTGAGTACCTATAAATCTACACCATTATATGATTTATGTTCAAAATAATAGAGTCTGAGTTCTTCTTTCCTGGTGGGGGTCATGACATTTCTAAACCATGGAAACAAAGGTAAAGTTACAAAGACACACTCTTCTCTCTTCCCTTAAAAGTTAATTCAAATAGAGCTGTCAATCATATGCACAAGGAAAAACCTCTCTACAAATAAGAAACACAACTTTCCTCTAGATATACAAAAGAATGGTAGGGATAACTGTTTCTTTAATAAAGTCTGTGCTTTTACACATCAACAGCTCCTCATGGGTGTGATGGCTTACTGTCTTAGTCAGGGTTACAATTGCTGTGAGGAGACACCATGATGAAAAGCAACATGGGGAACAAAGGATTTATTTGGCTTATGCTCCCACATTCACTGTTTATCACTGAAGGAAGTCAGGACAGGGATTCAAACAGGGCAAAGACCTGAGTGAAGGTGCAGAGACTGAGGCCATAGAAGAGTTGTGCTTACTGGCTTGCTCCTTATGGGGTACTCATCCTGATTTCTGTACACCGCAGGACCACCAGCACAGGCACAGCCCCAAGCACAATGGGTTGGGTCCTCGCACATCATTCAGTAACTAATAAAATGCCCTACAACCCCATCCTATTGAGGCATTTTCCAATTTTGCAGCTCTCTGCTCTACAATGACTCCAGTTTGTGTCAAGTTCACATAAATGTAACTTTGCTGGTGAGCCTGCCCACCTTTCTGAGTTATGACACAGAAAGTCCATGTTTTCCTTTGCCCTCCTCCTCTCTTTATGTGAACACATGCCCACATCTGAAGCCTGCTTGCCTGGACACCTTAGACCCCCTCACTATTTTCTCTGAAGGCACTTGGCATGCCATGCAATAGCTTAGCTTGCCTAATTCTTTGACCTTTAACTAAGAAAGCAATTTTCTCCCTCTTATCCATCTACCTCCTTGTAGCTGCTGAGATCTCAAGTTTATTGGCTGTGTTTATTTTTCTCAATGTCTAATCAAGTTGTTTGTAAGTTTTCTTCCGAGTCCATTCAAAATTATTCTTTTAATCTACAAGGCTTAGAATTTTCAGTAGAGAATCTGTGTTCTCTACTAGCATCGGGAGCCTGAATTCTGAAGGGGAATTCTGTGAATCAAGATAGGAAGACTGGTTTTCCTGAGGGCTGTGGACTTTCAAAATCCCTGAAAGAAAATAGAGAACTTACCTTTTTTTGTACAGAAATTTAAAAAAATGTTGTTGTTGATGTTTATGGGCTGGGTAAAGGTTTTCACCTTGAAAAATAGATTTTCAATTTATTTTTAATAGTATCCCAAACCTCTCCTCATAGAGCAGGAGTAGGAGGTGAACAGAATACTGGATGTTCTAGTTGCAGTAGTTTACATTCTTCCTGAACTTTTACTATTGTGCAGCAATAGTTACAAAAAAATGCTGTACAGACAACCAGAGGAGACAGAAGTCAGTTAGAGATACAGAGACAAGGACTTTGGTCAGTAATGCCACATTTTCCCACCAGAGGCACTGATTCACATCATCACAGTTTTGGATCAGCCTGGATTGAGGCCAAATGTTCCAGAAATGCTCTGGTCACTGATACTTGTTTATACCAGAACCCCAGTCCAGCCCGAAGGATAATAAACTCATCCACACCTTGAGAGTCAGCCAGGTAGCCTGGGAAGCTCAGTTTCCCATGCTTCCATCCTGTCCCATAAGATGACTGAATGGAAGCCTTGTCTGACTGTGGGTTTTCAGATCTGTATTACTAGATTTAAGCCCACTGGAGGTGAGAAAGCCTCTATAGTTTTCAAGAACCTTGCTTTCTCCTAATTTCTTTAACAGACTGGACAGGAATCCTCACAGATGGTATCTATCTGGAGCTTAAAAAGCTTAAAAGCTGTTCGAGGAATGAGAAAATTATCAGAATAGGGTTTTTTCTTTCTCTCTCTCTTTGTTTCTTTCTTTCTTGGTTTCTTTCTTTCTTTCTTTCTTGGTTTCTTTCTTGGTTTCTTTCTTTGGTTTCTTTCTTTCTTTCTTTCTTTCTTTCTTTCTTTCTTTCTTTCTTTCTTTCTTTCTTACTTTCTTTCTTCATTACCTAAAAGCACATCCTCTGCCTTTTCTCCTGAGGGACCCCAATGGTGGAAAGTGTTTTCTTTGCTCTCTTTAATACTCTCTCCAGTTTTTCAGCCATAGAGTATTCTAAGTGCACATAGCCAGTTGCTACCTCAAGTCCCAGGTTCAGTAGGAAGGGACAAAGCACTGTAAAACAGGATTCATCCCAGTATAGGGCTTTTCCACCTCTTATCACTTTTCCATCATTTTATCACTTCTGTGTCCTATAAAAGTTCCCAACGTCCATATTGTTCCCAAAATGGAAGTCTGTGGCAATCTTTCTCTGTATTCCAAAAGCTAGAGATTTGGAATTCCAAGAAAATTCAAAATCTATTTTCTTCTCCAAAGTGAATATCAGCACTCAAGCTGCCTATTACTAAAAGGTAGAAAGTAGGAAGAAAAAATATTGGATTATGAGGTTGTTCTTTATTCCCAGTGATGGCTCTCTGAGAAGGTAGGTGATTATCATTGTATAGACAAACAAACAAACAGGCCTAAAGATAACAAACAAGCCACTCTTCCCCTCACCCAGTTTTACAGGAGAAGGTGAAGAGGGAGAAGGCAGGGAGTCATTCCACAGCCCAGCCTGGACTTGCCTCTGGCTAGGTGGTCAGACAGGTTTCTGCACCATTGCTGTCTGGACCTTTTCCTCACTATCTATGCTCTTCACCATCATCCTCTTGATATCTGGGCTTAGACAGTTCTGGAAACATGGAGTGTAGCTGTTTTCTGTGAGTATAAACTTCTGGGCAGCATGAGTTGGAGTTAATTCAGAACTTTCAGAAGTGTATGTACCCTAATCTATTAATAACATGCACACATGGATTAAGTTTTACTAAATGAAGTTTAAATGCATCTGCATGATACAGAGTATAAAAATGCCCCAACCTGTCCTTGTCCCTTACCGCTTCACTGACGTCTTTCTGCAAGCTGGTCGATACAGAGACGCAATAGTTATCACATGTAACAGACTGCGCTGACACTGCTTCCCTCCTCTGTCTTCTACCGTCATCACTGGTCCTAGTGCACAAGTTTCTCACCATTCCTTGCACTGGACGCATAGAACAGACTTTAACCCAAGAGTATTCCCCTTATATTCTGATTTTGCTATCCATATATACTCTTCAAAATTAGATGAATTCTATAATAAACTGCTGATGAATATTGCCCCTCTCTTCCAGTCATTATCTGTCATGTCATTTCCTTCTGTCCTTTCAAATTCCCCTTTGGTCCAACACACACTCGGGAAGAAAGAAAAACACATATACTTAAATAGGCACGATCTTTACCATGATGCAACATGTTTTATCATACCCAAATGTATGTTACACACTATGATTAAACTGAGTGTTTCTTTTGTCTCTTCTGAATTCATGAATTATTTTTCCCTTAGAAATTGTCCTAGCGAAATTTGTACTAAGCAAAAATCAAACAGGAAAAAGAAGCCTGGTTTACCTAAAAGAGACAGAGATGCTCTTGTGTTGAGATCAGAAGTGGGGGTATTCTTACAGCTACATTCAAGTGCCCAAGGAAGCCTGGCCCCTGCCTTCCCCACAAAAGGGAAAACTAGTAAGAAGCATTATCCTAGGTGCTTGCACTTCAAAGAGATGGTTCCCAGGTCATGGATTAATACAGACCTGCCTCTTAAAACTGCCAAGTTTTTTGTTTTGTTTTTTTTTTTTTTTTGTAACAGATTTACACTTCAAATGGGCCAAAGAAAGAATAGATAATTCTAAGATTTCTGAGGCCCATGCTCTAAAGAAGTGATGGGCAGAAGCTGAGAATAAGGAGGAAACCTGCCTAAAGGTTAGCGAAGCCGAGGGGAAGATTAAAGGGACTTTGGTCAAGTGCTATAGATTTCCACCCTGATTTCATTAACTTCCCTGCTAGACTAGTCAGTGTGTAATAATTAAGGAAAGCATTTGGTAGAAAGTGCTAAAGACTAAAACACCTTTCCTAGTCCATTGTATTTGTTATACCCCAGACAGTCATTTTGCTTTTACGACTCAAGAACTAAAGTTCACAGAACTATATGGAGTTCTATTTAAAATGGGATTTGTTAACTGGTTTTCCATTTTTTTATGTATTTGACAAATGTCTGAAATTAACTAGGCTAGGCACTATTACTCCTTTTCTTTCCTCTGCCTTCCCATTCTTCTCCTTCTTCTTACTTCTATAGGCTTTCATGATTCATTGTGTCAGAAAAGGTTTAGTAATTTATAAGGTGATGATCCATGCCAATTATAAAATACCCTCAAAGATAGCAAATTACTAAGTAAATACACATTTAGAGAAAATTACCACATAAATACTACAAAATGCAGGCTCTAACTTCAAAGAAAATATATGACCCTTTGTTCTAAACCAAACCTCAATGGCAATTACATGTTCCCAATATATGGATTCAGATGCCTGAATGACATGTTCTAATGTGTGCACGTGTGTGGGTGTACATACATGCAATCATGATAATCAAAGGAGTCATCATGATTTTAGGAGCAGGGTGTATGGGAGGAGTTGGAAAAGAAGAATCTGAGCTAGGGACAGGCACAATGTAGATGCAGTACTCATGTAATAAGTTCTTTATTTTTACTTTTATTCTTCTCTCACATATTATATCCTAATTACAGTTTCTCCTCCCTCTCCCCCATCTCTCCCCTCCAAGTTTGCCTCTCCTCCAGAGCCACCCCACTTCTGCTTCCCCTCAGATAAGAGCTGGCCTCCTGAGGACATCAACCAAATAGTTAAAATTAGACCAGGCATGTACCGTCACATCTAGGCTGGATGAGGCAACTCAACAGGAGGAAAAGTGCCCCACAAGCTGGCAAAAGAGTCTGAGACAGCCCCTGCTGCCACTGTTAGGAATCCCACAATAACACTAAACTACTCACTCCATAACATATATGCAGAGGATCTAGATCAGACCCCAACAAGCTCCCTGATCTCTGTAACCCCCCATGTTTCATAGTCAGTTGATTCTGTGGACCATATTCTTGCGGTATCCCTGACCACTTTGATTCCTTGGTCATTCCTCCCCATTCTCCTCAGGACTCCCCAAGCTCAGCCAATGTTTGACCGTGGGACTCTACATCTGCTCCAATCAGTTGCTAGATGAGTTTTCTCTGGTCCCTCTGATTATAATTTGGCCTGTCTCCTGTTCCAGAAAACTCAGCAGGCAGGACAAAGATTTTTGTGGCTGGGTTAGTGTTCCAATTCCTCCACTTGAGGCCTTGCCTGGTTACAGAAGATAGCCAAAACCAAAAACCAAACCCCAAACCACATGACCACCTCTTTTGATACTAAAAAAGCTTTTGTCAAAATCCAGCACCCATACATGATAAAAGTCTTGAAGTGATCAGGGATAGAAGAAATATATCTAATCATAATAAAGACAATTTCAGCAAGCCTATAGTCAACATCAAATTAAATTGAATGAAATTCAAGGAAAGTCCACTAAAATCAGGAACATGACAAGGCTGTCTACTCTCTCCATTTCTATTTAATATAGTACTTGAAATTCTAGCTAGAACAATATGACAACTAAAGGATATCAAGAGAACATAAATTGGAAAGGAAGAAATCAAAGTATCCTTATTTGTAGACAATATGAGAGTTACAAAAGCAACCCCAAAACTCTACCAGGGAACTCCTATAGGTGATAAACACCTTCAGAGAAGTGACTACATACAAGATTAACTAAAACAAAAAAAAAAAAACAAAAAAAAAACAGTAGCCCTCCTAGAAATCAGGAAAACAACACCCTCCACAACATCCACAAATAATATAAAATATCTTCAGGTAACTCTAACCAAGAAAGTGAAAGACTTTGTATGAGAAAAACTCCAAGGCTTTGAGGAAGGAAATTGAGAAGATGTCAAAAGACGGAAATATCTCCCATGCCCATGCATCAATAGGATTAACATTTAAATGGCCATCCTATCAAGAGCAATCTAAAGATTCAATAAAATCAAATTCTAACACAATTTTTAGCAGACCTTAAAGAATAAGACTCAACTTTCTATGGGGAAACAAAACAAACAAACAAACAAAAAGCCTAGGACAGCTTTAAAAAAATCCCACACAATAAAAGAAGTGGAGGTATCATTATCTTTGATTTTGAGTTTTAGTCCAGAGAGGTAGTATTAAAACCCACATAGCATTTTCAGAAAAACAGACACGTTGATCAATAGAACTGAATTGAAACTCAGATGTAAATTCACACACCTATGGACATTTGAGTTTTGATAAAGAAGCCAGAAATATATGATGGAGAAAAGATAGCATATTCAATAAAAGATGCTGGTCCAATTGGATGTCAGTATGTAGAAGAATGCAAATAGATCCATATCTATCACCCCGAACAAAACTCAGTTCCAAGTGGATCAAAGTTCTCAAAGTAATACCTTCTAAAAACAATTATTAAATAAAAATGTATAGTGAATTCCAAAAGTTTTACCTACTATTAGACAAATAAGTTCAGATACAGATGTGGAGAATTAGTTGGTCAACCTTGGATAATCTTGAACATAGGTATGACATTTTACTGGGAAATTCAATTAGTCAAACTGATGAATGCATAATGAATGCTCTTTCACAATATAAATTAAATAAAGATGTAATTGGCACAGAGTTTAATGTTTGTGAGACACAACACTATGATTGAGAAAAAATAATTAAATATTTTAGATGTGAAAAAAACATTTATTTTGTTTTATTTTTCTGTTTGTTTAGATTATCTTTTTCTGTGTTAGAAGAATGAGTAGGAGACTCCTAATATTTTAATTATAATTATTTATTTTACAGGACTGTGTGTTTAATGCTTACATCATTGATTCAGCAACCAATGGAATTAGACTTTTGGAGTTTGGATAGCCAAATTCCAGATGATTCTACATCAGCCTGGTGTGAGTAAATAGGCAGCAGCACAAACAGTATCATGAAGCTGACAAGTGCTTGGTTAAATTAACTCCTTTTGTTTATTGATTTTTTTGTTTTTACATTCCAATCAAAGTATCCTCCCTCCCCCTTCCCAGATTTTCCCTACCTCACAGCAATGCCCCCTGCCCCATCCATTCCTCCTCCTCTGTTTCACTTCAGACACAGTTAGACCTCTCATGGACATCAGCCAGTCAAAGTATATCAAGTTGCAGTGAGACTAGGCACTTTCTCTTCTCTTAAGGCTGGATAAGGCAATCCAGTTGGAGGAATGGGTCCCCAAAGCAGGCAACACAGTCAGAGACAGCCTGTGCACTCACGCTTAAGAGTCTCACATGAAGGCTAAGTTACAGAAATGTAACATATATGTAGAGTGCCTAAGTAAGTCCCATGCAGGCTCCTTTGCTGGTTCAGTCTCTGTGAGGCCATATAAGCCAAGGTTAGTTGATTTTGTAAATTCTCTTGTGATGCTTTTTATACCACTGGGTCCCACAGTCCCCCCCACTCCACTTCCAAAGTATTCCCTGAGCTCTGCCTGTCAGTTGGTCTCTGCATCTGTCTCCATCAGTTGCTAGGTGAAGCCTCTGATGACAGTTGGGCTAGGCATCAATCTATGAGTATAGCAGAATATCACTAGGAATCATTTCATTGAGTGTTTTTGTTTGTTTGTTTTGTTGTTGTTTTTCCATTGGTGTTTGGTTCTATCCTAGGTCTCTAGAGAATCATACTTCTGGGTTCTGGCACTCAGGGGTGAGTTCCCTGTCAAGGTATGAGTCTAAAGCTGGGCCACTCATTAGTTTATCACTCCCACAATCTCTGCAAGATTTTTGCCCCAACACGTTTTGGAGGCAGGACAAATTGTAGGTGGGAGAGTTTGGGGCTGGGTTGGTGTCCCAGTTCCTCCACTGGAAGTCTTGCCTGATTATAGGAGAAGGATAGTTCAGGATCCATAACCCTTATGGCTAGGAGTCTTAGGGTCACCCTCATAGATTCCTGAGTTTACATTCTTTAGGTTTCTAGATCTTAATTACTTAATTTATTTATTTTTATGTTTTGAGACAGGGTTTCTCTGTGTAGCTCAGAGCCTGTCCTGAAACTCACTCTGTAGACCAGGAGGGCCTTGAACTGATAGCAATCCACCTGCATCTGCCTCCCGATTAAAAGTGTGTGCCACCACCACCCAGATGTACTTAGTTTGTTGTTGCTGTTTTTATCTATTCCAAATAAGTTTCAAGTAGTTATTCCAAGCACCATGAAACAAAATTTCTTCTCTTTGTCAATAAAGGTTGATTATAACTTTATCTCTAAATTATTAGATGGTCTTCCCTTGAAATTGAAATTGTTAAAATACTCTCCAATTAAAGTGAGGTATTCCTATGATCAGTTGCAAATGATGTATCATGGAGATAATATAATTGTGGTTATTGTGTGATGATTCCTAGAGTAAAGATAGAAGCTGTATAAATGTCACATGGTAGTGATGGTGATTAACAACCTGAATGATGCTGGCACACAAGAGGAATGATTTTTGGAAAATCATTTGCTAATGAACATACATATATATTGAGCATAATGATTTGGGAAAATACACTATTAATTAAAATGTAACTAACTTTCAAAAAATATTTTTATTACTGAAATATTTGAAGTTAATTTTATTTATTTAGTGAATTTTTCTGCTTATAGTATTTTTTTAACTCAGCTAAAATAATTTTCCAAATCTGAAATATAAACCATTTTGCTTATAACTTTTTCTCATATAGATTTGTTAATCTGCTAAGCACATAGTGTAGACAAATTTCTAAATGGCCTTATTAAATAAAAAAAATGGAGCCAAATATAGGGGTGAAAGCCTTAGAGATCAGGGAAATAGTGAGAGCCACCAACCACCTTACCTCACGAGCTCTGTAGCTTCCAAATGCAAGCTAGTTCCTGTCTTACCTAAGCCTTTATTGCCTTGCTGTTCTGTCCTCTCATTGGCTTTTAGCCCAGCCACCTCACTTCTTTGTCACTGTCTGTCTATACAGACTTTCAGGTCTGTATGGTTGGTACTGAGATTAAAGATATCTATTCCCTAGTATGAACACACAGAGACCCTGCCTGATAAGTGATCAGATTAAGGGCATGTGCTACCACTGCCTGACTTTTGTGTTTACTATAGTGGCTGGCTTTCCTCTGATCTCTATGCAAGCTTTATTAAAGTATAAATAAAATATCACCACATTTCAGGACAAATAACATATCACCACATTTCCCCTTTTTTGTCTAATAAAAATAAAAAAGTTATAACTAATATAATAAAATTATTAAGACCACTCCACGTAGTTAAAAGGAGATTTATTTAATGTTGTAACTTACAAATTAAGGGATAGATAGGTTGGTCATGGGGTCTGGGGAAGGTGTATTGCAGTCCAGCAGTGTTCTCTGGAGCTCTGCTCGGTCCACCTCCGGAACAGAGAGAGCACTGACCCATCCCGATCTCAGGTCTGCCCTGCCTTGTAGGTGTGACAGTTGCCGAAGCCTCAAGATACAGCGCCCCCCTCCAGCAGGAAGTAGTAAGAGAAGCTACGCCCAAATTCCCAAATTATATGTAATTTTACTATGTTAAGGTTAAAACCTTCCTTTTTGAAAAAAAGAAAAGGGGAAGTGCTGTGGGATGTTCTGTATGTCAGATATGTTGCTCTGATTGGTTAGTAAATAAAACACTGATTGGCCAGTAGCCAGGCAGGAAGGATAGACTGGACAAGCAGAGAAGAGAAACTATATACAATAAGTACAACTGTATACTATATATATATAAGCAATAAATATATCAACAATGTCTTGTCCATTTGCATTGACTAATTCAGAGAAAATATTTCATTATCTATCCTATTTTGGTGAGTCTAAATGTATAGTTAGAGTTTTCCTGCCTGGCCCACCCCACAGTCAGGACAAATCTCTGTCACCAGTCCCATAGCCGCTCAGACCCAACCTCCCTCAAGACCCAGCTGAACCACTCTCAGGCATATACCCAAGGAATGCTCAATCATACCACAAGGACATATGCTCAAGTGTGTTTATACCAGCATTATTTGTAATAGCCAGAACCTGGAAACAACCTAGATGCCCCTCAACTGAAGAATGGATAAAGAAAATGTGGTATACATACACAATGGACTCAGAAGCTAAGTGATTTAATGAACCAGTAAATCTCTAAGTTCCTAACAAGCATTGGGCAGATAAAATGCAATGAAGGGGGCCTACTTCTTAATACATACACTGTTTCATTGATTTTAAAGACAAGTCTACACATTTGTGTCAGAGGTACATGAATTAGATCACATGAACAGCAAGTAATTCGTTCACATCCAAAGAACAGGTTCAGTAATTTTCTGACAATATTTTCTTTTTCTTTTTTCTTTTTTTTTGTATTTTTTTTGTTTTTTTTAGAGATAGAGTTTCTCTGTGTAGTTTTGGTGCCTGTCCTGGATCTCGCTTTGTAGAACAGACTGGCCCTGAACTCACAGAGATCCGCCTGGCTCTGCCTCCTGAGAGCTGGGATTAAAGGTGTGTGCCACCACTGCTCAACCTGACAATATTTTCTACTTTTGTGAGACAAAGTTTCATTAAGTTTCCAAGGATATTCTTTAGTTCCTAATATTGCTGGCTCTCCATTCTAAGTGTGGAGGATTCAAAGGCATTTAATCTGGCCTGGCAGCCAGTTCCTGAATCCATGATGTCTGTTACAGTTTAGTCTCTGTAAGGGACACCTTGGATGTTCAGTGTTATGTTGTCTTGACTCGCATCTGATGGCACATTGAACTTAGTGTTTCTAATTGTAACTTGCTGTTGACTAGAGTTTCTGTTTTTCACATCAGCTTTGATTTCGGGAAAACAAAGGCAGTGATTTTGATAATGAACACAGATAAGATTATGAGCAATTACCCTGTGTAATACCCAGACACTAACAACAGCATTTTACCTTGCTGCTTGGAACTTATAGACTAACACTGTTTCTCATTCTATAACAATTATCCTAGGAAACAATTCTCAAGAAATTAATATCAAACTTCTCAGTACCAAATTACTTTATGCAATTAGATACCTGGGACGCTCTAGTACACTTCGACACTGAAATCTTAATTCTTTTAGCCTTCTTTATACTTGCACTTGGCTGACTAGCTAGCAGTTGCTCTTAGCCTGAGGGCTTTGTAGAAAAGTTGCAGTGCTTGCATATTTTTTCAAGTGCAAAAAGAGAAAACTCTGACAGTAATTTCTGTAGTATCAACACACAGTTATGCTATTTTATTTATTCAATGTCCTGTGGCCATATAATCCTCAATTTTCATTCATCTTCCATAATGGCTAGATGTACTTTACACAGTTCTTAGGCTACCCCCTAAATAGCTATAAAGATACGTATCTAGAATGAGGAATGAGGAACAAGAAGATGAGGAAGAGAGACAGAGAGAAACAGAGAGAGAGAGACAGAGAGAGAGAGAGAGAGAGAGAGAGAGAGAGAGAGAGAGAGAGAGAGAAATTAGTTTATTTGTCATTTTGGAGGTGAAGAAACAAGGGAAGGGCTAGTGTGTATTGTTGTGACAATAAGGTACCTTCATGTGTAGGTAACATCATATTCAGTCAACCTTTAGGCTCATAAAGACAAAGGAAACAATTCATCAAATAACAAAAAAGATAAGAGACAACTGTATCCAAAATAAGAACTGAACAAGAAGGTGTATATAACACAATTAACCTTAAAATTCTGCTGATTTGTTTATGTCTGAGTTCTTGAATCAATTAACAACCAATAAGAAAGGGAGAAAAGAGCATTAAATGTTACTAACATTATGTTGTTAAGGGACAGAAATTATGTATTATATTAAATATACCCCTTGCTCCTTATGAACTAAGATTTGTCATTTTTAAATGTTTTGAAAAACATTAATAGTATCTCTGAACTAATAAAGATATAAAATTCAGATTGCAAGATTCATTAAAAGAAAATTATTTTTCCTTTAACTGAAAATACATTTTACCTTGTATAATATATCCTGACTTTCCTTCTCTCTGTTCCTTCCAGTTCCTCCTCACGTCCCCTACCATTCATCTACACTCCTATATTGTCTCTCATTAGAAAACAAATAGACAAAGCCTCCCCCGCGGACTGAGATCAACCTGGTAGACTCAGTCCAGGCAGGTCCAGTCCCCTCCTCCCAGGCCGAGCCAAGCCACTCTGCATAGGCCCCAGGTTTCAAACAGCCTACTCATGCAATGAGCACCCTGGAGGAGGTGGGAATGGGGGGTGGTGGGGGGGAAGGTGAGTGGGGCCGGAGGGGGGAGAACAAGGGAATCCATGGCTGATATGTAGAACTGAATTGTACTGCAAAATAAAAAGAAAGAAAGAAAGAAAGAAAGAAAGAAAGAAAGAAAGAAAGAAAGAAAGAAAGAAAGAAAGAAAACAAAAAGGCAACTCAGACAGAGGCCACAGGAGCCAGAACTAATGAGTGACCCACTTACCAGCAGACCTGCAGTCTCTGGATATTGTTCCCTGGGATCCTTCCCCTACCCACCCATTTCCAGCTCCCTTCTGGCCCAATTACTGGGACCTGCCCCCCACCCCAACAGACTTTAGCCACTCAGGGCCAGGCCAAACTAGTGAAAACTGGTGAGTGACACAACTGCAGACAAATGTTCTGGGACTAGCCACTTCCTAGCTTCTGTATCCTAAGACCCTTCCCACAGCCCACACCATCCAGGCTCCCTGCCTCCCCCACTGCTGGACTCTGCCTTCAACCCCAGTGGGCTTTCACCACTTAAGTACAAGGCACACGGTCAGAATAGGCACAAGCCAGACCAGCTTGATGAGACTCCAGCTGCCCAGGTGCAGATCATAACAGTCCAAAGAGCAACGACAACCTGCTGCACCAAGGCCAAGCTAAGCTCCAGAATGCCAACTCCCAACTGGGACAGAGACTCTCAAGTAGACCAGAGGTCACAGCAGCCTCTAGTATTCTAGGACACAAAGACTAGCAAAGCAAAGAGGAAACAGAAACCAAGGAACAAAACACCAATCCAACAAAGACAAACTTAGAAACCAGGGACTAAACTAATCCCAAATCCAGACCCCTAAAACCAGTGTGAAAATATCATCAAGAACAGCCAGTACAACATGGCAACTCCAAAACCCAGTTATCCTACAAGAGCAAGACCTGAATATTCCAAGGCAGCTGAAGCACAAGAAAAATGACTTTAAAACAGTTTTATGAGGAGGATAGAGGTCCTTAAAGAGAAAATGATCAAATTCCCTTAAGGAAATTGAGGCATATACAACCCAAAAATTAGAGGTAATCCGCAAATTCCTTAAAGAATGCTAAGAAAGCCATGAAAACAAACAAACAAAAACAGGTGAAGTTAACTATCCATAACATGAAAACTGAAATAGAAACAATAAAGAACACACAAGTTGAGGGAATTCAGGAAATGGAAAATCTGGGTAAGCAAACAAGAACTACACACATGAGCATCACCAACAGAATATAAAAGATGGAAGAGAGAATCTCTATTAATGAAGATACAACAGACAAAATAGATTCATTGGCCAAAGAAAATGTTAACTCTAAAACTCTAAAAAAACTCCAAACAAAATATTCAGGAAGTACGGGACACCATGAAAAGACCAAACCTAACAATAATGGAATAGAAGGAGGAGACTCTCACCACAAAAACTCAGAAAATATATTTAACAAAATCATAGAGGAAAATGTCCCTAACCTAAAAAGGACATGCCTATAAAGGTACAAGAAGCTCACAGAACACCAAATTAAGTGTATCAGAAAAGAAAGTCCTCATGTCACATAATAATCAAAACATTAAATTCACAGAACAAAGAAAGATTATTAAAAGCTACAAGGGAGAAAAGCCAAGCAATGCCAAAGGACCAGTTTCAGCAGGTCAGAGAAACTGGACAGGAAATGTAGAGTTGATGAATCCTAAACACACACACACACACACACACACACACACACACACACACACACACGGCAGACTTTTCTGAGGGGGCAAAGCTTGTTTCTTCTTTTTATCCTTTTCTCTCTTCTTCTGCTTTCTTCTGTCTTTGTTTTTCTCTTACCCCTTTTATATCACCTAAGAAAAGATTTTCTACCCAAGAAAAGTTTACCTCACAACCACAAGTTATGTATTTTCCAATAACAAATAAAAATCTTCACACAGAAAGAATTCACATTATGATCACAAGTTACATGTTTTTCTTGAAGCCCACAAGTAGTTAAACATTTTTCTTTATATTAATTTCCCAGTATAACATCTTCACCCAAAGACAATTCTTCATTTATTACCAACTAGCAAGGTTTCAAGCCAGGTCCTTTTGTACTGGTAAGCAGCTGTTTGCAGTTTGAGCTCAACAGATTCCTATCCTATTTCTTTTCTATAAAACATTAAACAATGGGTCTAAATAACCGTTTATTTTTCTTTTTTCTTTATAAACAATAGGTTCATTTAATTTTCTTTCACAACTTTGTTTTTTCAAGGTGCATACCTAAACTTGTTATTAATTCTGTAAGCTACATGACCAAGAAACTCAGACCTAACCCTGGGTGAAGGGATAAAATTGCTTTATTTGATCATAGGCCTGTTTTTTTCTTTGTTTTTTATAGGCAGAATTCATGCATGAAACTTCATTGCTCTTATTTTCCATCTTCTGTAAATCTCACAATTAACAAAAAGGAAGGTGACTTCTAGCCTATTTTTGCCTTTTTTATATCTTTAATTAGAGCATATAACTAATTAAGTTATTGACACAATAACCTAAACCATTTCCTTAATCATCTTTGTTGTCTGTCCTAACCACCTGTATCTTTAAATAATTGACCAAGCTAAGCATCATTACTCTATAAAATTCATCTTCATTATGATCTGCCATTTCCTCCTGAAATGATGAAAGTATATTAGGTACAATGGGATCTTTTCACTATGTCAATACATCACACCATGCCAGGTTCAGCAGGAGCCTGACAGCAGCAGGCAGAAGAAAACACAGCAGAAGCAAGGGGCATTCTGAAGACAGTCCTCCTGGGGCTTTGCCTTTCCAGGCTGTACCCATCACAGCTTTGTTAACTGGTGGGCTGTATGCCATAAAATCCATTGTTGACTGAAGCTCCTCTGACATGGCCACTAACAAAGCAACAGATCAAGGCAGACCTAGAAGAATTACACCCAACTTCTCAATGGAATATCTAAAAGCCAGAAGGGCCTGGACAGACATCTTGCAGCTTCTAAAAGACCATGGATGTCAGCCCAGACTAATATACCCAGGAAAACTTTCAATCATCATAGATGCATAAAAAAAGATATTCTATGACAAAGTCAAGTTTAAATAGTATCTATCCACAAATAAAGCCCTACAGCTTCCTAAAAAGAAAAAGAAAACTCCAACCTAAGGAAATTAATTACATCCACATAAACACAGGCAATAGATAATCTCACAAAAGCAAAATATGGAGGGGAAACACACAAACAAACACACACTCACAAACACACACTCACAAACACACACACACACACACACATACACACACACACACACACACACACACACACACTACCACCCCCTGTGGTGATATATTGTGTATCCTAATAAAGTTTGCCTGAAGATCAGAGACCAGAACAATCCACTCGATTACATATAGAGGCCAGGCAGTGGTGGCACACATCTTTAATCCTAGCACTCAGGAGGCAGAGATCTGTCTGGATCTCTGTGAGTTTAAAGCCACCCTGGACTACATGAGATTGACTCAGTCTAGGAGAGAAAGCTGAGCCAGGTATTGATGGTACATACCTTTAATCCCAATACTGGAAAGCACATATGTCTTTAATTCCAGGAAATGATGGCTGGGCAAAGAAAGGCATGAGGAGACAGGAACTAAAGGCTTTTCAGCAGAAGCCTCCTTTTAGATAGAGGCTTTTTCTGCTGAAGACTTTTTGGCCAAGGAACCTCATTTGACTAGAGGCCTATTTGCTGTGGGATGTCCTGTATGTTGTGAATAAATAAAACGCTGATTGGCTGGCCAGTAGCCAGGCAGGAAGTATAGGATAGGCGGGACAAACAGAGAGGAGAGGCTGGGAGGTGGAAGTCTGGTAGAGTAGCAATCCCGCCATCCAGGGAGCAGCATGTAAAGGCAGTAGGTAAAGCCACAGAACACGTGGCAAATATAAATTAACAGAAATGGGCTGAGTAAAAGAGTAAGACCTAGACAATGGTAGGCCTGAGCTAATGGCTGAGCAGTTTAAATAATATAAACATCTGTATGTTTATTTTATAAGTGGGCTATGGGACTGCTGGGGCTTGGCAGGACCCAGAAAGAAAATCTCTAGCTACACTTATTGGCCAAGGTCTTTTCAGGCTGAGAAGTTGGGCATGAGGGTAATCTTGTACAACCACTTTGGGAATAAATATGACAGTTTCTCAGAAAATTTGGAATTGATCAACCTCAAGACACAGCTATAGTACTCTTGAACATATTCTCAAAGAACACTCCACCATACCACAAGAAGTCTTACACAACTGTGTTTATAACAACATTATTTGTAACAGCCAGAAACTGGAAACAACCTAGATGACCCTTAACCGAAGAATGGATAAAGAAAATGGGGTACTGCTGTGGGATGTTCTGTATGGCAAATGTGTTGTTGATTAGTCAATAAATAAAACACTGATTGGCCATTGGCTAGGCAGGAAGTGTAGGCGGGACAAGGAGGAGAATAAAGCTGGGAAGTGGAAGGCTGAGTCAGAGAGACACTGCCAGCCGCCACAATGAGAAACAGCATATGAAGATGCCGGTAAGCCACGAGCCATGTGGCAACTTATAGATTAATAGAAATGGATTAATTTAAGCTGTAAGAACAGTTAGCAAGAAGCCTGCCATGGCCATACAGTTTGTAACCAATATAAGTCTCTTTGTTTACTTGGTCAGGTCTGAGGCTGTGGGACTGGCAGGTGATAGAGATTTGTCCTAACTGTGGGCCAGACAGGAAAACTCTAGCTACAGGGTACATTTACAAAATGGAGTATTACTCAGCTGTTTAAAACAATGACATCAAGAAATTTGCTGGCAAATATATGGAACTAATAAAGACCTCCCTGAGTGAAGTAACCCAGATCCAGAAAGACAAACATGGTATGTACTCACTCATAAGATAATATTACCCATAAAGTAAAGGAGAACCATGTGACAACCCACAGACTCAGAGACACCAAGTAACAAGGAATGCTCATGGTGAGGATGCATGAATCTTACTATCAAGGAGAAGTATAAAAGTCACTACCAGTGGACAGTGGCAGGGGCCTGGAAGTGGGAATGGAGATGGGAACAGCAGGGATTAGGTCGGGGGAGGATGTGTAGGGAGAGTACTGGAAGAGACACCTGGAATCTGGGGCATGAACATTTTTCTATTTATATATTTATATATTTTTGATTCTGCTTTGAATAGAAGCAGTCCTGCATTTTGACTTTACAGAATGACAAATTCACCTCTATAGGTTGTCTGAATGTGTTGTAGAGTGAGGCATGGCCACACTGACAATTGTGGTTCCTAGTCAAGGCTTCTCCAAACGTCAGCTCACTCCCTGAGGGGTAGATTAATGGTGCCACAGACTGTCCTACTGATGAATTCACAGAATGGCTCTGGCAGCTCTGTGTGCTATTTCAGGTTCTGATAGTTTCTGCCAAAATAGGGTTGGAAAGGTACTTTTAAAAATAAATATTCTCGTGTCTATGTGCAGATACATTTCAAATGAAAAAGTTTATGTGCTAAAACGCAAGGGGTACTTGATATTAATTTTTAATTGATACATTTGTATTTGTAGAAATTCGAGGCCTTGGTTCTTCCCTCATCAGAACTTTTCACAAGATTACATCATATATGTTCAAAGTCTTCTGGAAATAAATATCAAAGTCATATATCAAACTGAAAGTGAATTAGAACAAAAATATTTGTGTTTAAAATTAGATTTATATTTTAGTTCCTTAATGCTACAAATACCCTGATATTACACCGAACCTAAGATGAATTACAATAAAAATATTTATATTTAAAATTGTGTTTATATTTTTGTTTCTTAACGCTAGAAAGAACCTGATATTCTAAGCCCATATCTGCTACTTGTTTAGAATTATGATATTACAAGTTATTGGTTACTGAAGTGGGAACAACCATCTTAGGGATGTAACAGGAATCTTAAAAGTTCTTACTAATAAAAACAAACCTGGAGCCAGGTGTTGAGGTGGATGCTGGAAGATCAGAGAAGCAGAACAAGCCACAGCTTCCTCATCTCGCCAATTCCTCAGGTGATCCTGTTTCCTCAGACTGGATTTCTCTCAGCTGAACTGTGCTGCTCAAAAGCCTGAAAACTTAACCAGCCAAATGCTTCTAGTTTCTGGTCCTCATGCCTTATATACCTTTCTGCTTTCTGCCATCACTCCCTGGGATTAAAGGCATGAGTCACCATGCTTGGCTGTATCTAATGTGGCCTTGAACTCACAGAGATCCAGAGGGATTTCTGCCTTTGGAATACTAGGATGAAAGGTGTATGCTACCACTGCCTATCCTCTATGTTTAATATTGTGGCTGTTCTCTTCTCTGACCCCAGATAAGTTTATTAGCGTGCACAATATTTGGGGGAACACAATACCACCACATAGGGGAATAAAGATATAAAAGTCAATTGAAAGGACAGTGATGTCAAGTATTATATTTTGCCACACTAAACTGATATTCCTAGAGATAAGCCACATATTTATAATGTAGTATTCCTGATGAAAAGCTTAGTTTTAACCGGAAAGTCTTAAAAATATCAATAATGCTGACATGGATAATTATGTGAAAAATTCAGATTACCTCTAAGGATTTAGTGTAACTCAAGGAGTGTACTGCAGATTGGGATAAATTATACTAAGAATCAGAAGAAAACTAACAGTAACACTAGAAGTCTTTATTACAAATATCAAGCCACTTGTACAGTAGTTTTCTGTCATGTCAAGAGTCAAAAATTTAGCTGTGTGAGTGTCATGCTGGATGACATACTCTCTGACACAGGAAGTAAAGGAGGTTAAAGGAATTTCTCAATTATTCTTGCTGATCTCAGATTTCCCAAATACCAAGTGAATTCATCATAAACCTATTGCCTGAGCACATGAACAATGAATTACAACTATTATTATTATAGGAGAATGAGGCATTTTAATTATTCAATTAGTCTAATTAGAAAATATCACACATATATGTATAAGTGGATCAGTTTTTCAGATGATACACTTGACAAAGAACACAAAAAAGAATCAAATCATAACAAAATTTTAATATTTTAATTGAAAGTAATTATGTTGTTTAGCTTGAACTGTTTATGGGACCCCCTGTCAGTGAGATTGAGATTTGTCCCTGGTGCATGAGCTGAATTTTTGGAATCTAGTGCCTTTAGGGAGACACCTTGCACAGTCTTGATACAGGGGGAGGGGCTTGGACCTGCTTCAACTGAATGTACCAGGTTCTGCTTATTCCCTATGGGAGACCTTACCTTGGAGGAGGTGGGAATGGGGGGGGTGGGTTGGAGGTAAGGCTGGGGGGCTGGAGGAGAGAGAAGAGGAGGATTGGAGGATCAGTGGTTAGTATGTAAAACGAATAGAAAATTTCTTAATAATAAAAAGAAAAATAAATAAAATAATAATAAATAACAATCATGCTGATATCTATTAATATTCTATTCAAGGGATTTGGATATTATCTTTGTGCTTTATTTAGGACTTAGTAGTTTTTCATCAATATAACAATTATTAAATTTTTCCATAAAACACCTCCCTTTGAAAGATTGTATCAATTTTATTAGTGTGTTTCTTCATCATTTTATGACTATATCATCATTCAACCTTCCTAAGAGATAAAATACATAAGTAATTTTTCTGTTTGTAGTCTAGATATCCAATGGAATGTAAACTAATTATTGTTTTTTAAGCGTTAGTTTAACCAATTTTGTTAATTTTATTTAGCAATTATATCTTCATAATTCAGTGGCATAAAAATGTAAAATATAAAGTTGATCAATCAATAATGACCCACTAGTATATGTAAATAAATGTTTCCATGCAAATGTATATAAGTATATCCATGTATATGATCAAACTGTGAGTAACTCACAATTAGCCCAAAAAAAAATTCCTGACTTTTAGATGTCATTTTTATTTTCACTCAAATGAAACTTCAAAGCATGGTTTAAATTATATTCTCGACAATTCCATACATAAGGATATAACATACTTTGATAATATAGTCTTCCTTTACCTGCTCCCATTCACTCTGAAATTCACTACATCCCCCACTGTAAGCTTCTATCTACCACTTCTATCTACCATGTCAGATATTGCTGGCAGATAATATGCGTATAGATTTAAGGCAGTTGGGATCTGGAGCTTGTCCAAAGCTTGCTAAATATTAGATATACAATACTAGAAAAGAATAATGGAATCATTTCAGATCTTAAGAAGGACATTACTGAAGGAGACAAAGGTTCTTTCCTTGCCAAGGAAAAGTGAAAAAGAAAAGTATAAAATGCTCTTTGTTGTTTTTTAAGGTGGATAGTTTTTTTCCTTCTGAGACATATTATACGTATTTACACTTTTCTTTGTAGAGATACATGATATTATATGTGATAGCCCCTGACTGACCAAGAGAACCTCACTGTGATAACCCCTTTATACATAGGACATCACAAGGCAGCAGGCTGCTACACTGTGGTATTGTTTATAAAACCTGAAGATAATTCAAAGCCAAACTTAAGAACTATACCAGAGTAAAAAACATTTTCAAATCATTTTCTGTAGGAAGAACAGGGAGTTTGTTAGTACACTATGCCACAGCTAGGTAACAATGATCCTTGACAGCAGAATCAGACACTCCCTGAACACCTGTTACCCAGAAAGATGCCCAAGAAGACTGGTATTTTTCTTCAAAAAGTTTTGATTTAATGGCAAGAAAACAGAGCAAAGTAAATAATTTATATATTACATGAGTGCCCTCAATTAGCTTTTTTTGCCTTTAATTGAAATTTATTTCTGATTTGAGTAAAAGAAATGACAGAAAAAAAAGCAAGTGTTTCTTAAGAAAAAATTGAAAAGATAAAAATTTAATGGCCTAATACATGGTAGCAGATCTCAGTATATAAACAAAAACGCTATGCAAATAGGTCCTCATCTTATCAAGAATAATCATTCCCTTATTATTCTGAGTTGCAAATTAGCACTCCAGTGATTCTTTGTACCAAATGCTTTATTACCTAACTTTGCCATAATCAGAATTTGAAATTTGCTGTTACTATTGAAGGATCTTCTTAATTACAATCCTTTCTAGGGAAATGATGTTGTTAAAAAAAAATGTCGATGGGTTTGGGTTTGTCTATATATATTGCTAGGCCTGACAGTTTAGAATGAATGTTGTTCCACTCAATATCTAAGTTTAATATATGCTATGCACACATTTAATATTTTCACCACTAACTCTTTTATACCTACAGATAGACTTATCTGGACATGTGGTACATATAGCTTCAATTATCATAACAGTATTTTATTTATCTTTTCTTTTATGTGTGCAAAATTAAAATCTTGCCCTTTGAAATTATGTTTTTTTTTTTACTCTGACTGTAATTTTTCTCTTTATTTAGTGTATTTCCATTTAATATCTCCTCTCTTGTCAATCATTATGAAGTGGTAGGAGAATATCTATAATGGCAATAGTATCTCCCTGGGCATTACTCTGGTGGAATGTATATTTTTCTTCTTAATAATAATAATAATTGGTTTTGAGTAACTCCAAACATTCTTTTTCAAATCGCAGCACTGTTTTAAATGTGTAGATTTTACAATGTTCTTTTAAAAACCTGATAATGCTTTTTCATTGAGAGTCATTTTGTTATCATTGTGTCTTACTTTTCTGGATGTTTTATAGCAGTCACAGAGAATCAATTAATCTTTCCTTTAGGTATATTTTTTTTCTAAATTTTTGATCAAAGTCAAGCTGTGGTGGCACACATCTTTAATCCCAGCCCTCAGGTGGCAGAGGCAGGCAGATCTCTGAAATCCAGGCCAGCCTGGTCTACAGAGCAAGATCCAGGACAGGCACCAAAACTACACAGAGAAACCCTGTCTTAAAAAAAAAAAAAGTAGTCTTCATTTACCATGGTCTCCTATTCCTTGTTCTCCCTCTCTGTTGTTGATCCAGCTGGGATCTCCCACTCCCTCAAGCTCTCTTTCCCTCGACCCTCGCCCTTCACTACCCCCACTCATGTCCAGGCTGTTCATATAGATCTCATTCCATTTCTCTGTCATTGGGCGACCCCCGTGTCTTTCTTGGGGTCCTGTTTTCCAGGTAGCCTCCCTGGTGATGTGAGTATCAGTCCAGTCATCCTTGTTCCACATCTAGTATCCTGCTATGAGTGAGTACATACCATGTTTGTCTTTCTGAGTCTGGGTTACCTCACTCAGGATGATTTTTTCTAGATCCATCCATTTGTCTGCAAACCTCATGATGTCATTGTTTTTCTCTGCTGATTAGTATTCCATTGTGTATATGTACCACATTTTGTTTATCCATTCTTCAGTTGAAGGGCATCTAGGTTGTTTCCATGTTCTGGCTATTACAAACAATGCTGATATGAACATAGCTGAACAAGTGCTCTTGTGGTGTGGTTGAGCATATGAGAATAGGAAGAAGCAAAGTGCTAGAGAGGCCCACAGAAATCCACAAAGATACCCCCACAACAGACTGCTGGCAATGGTCGAGAGACAGCTTGAACTGACCTACTCTGGTGATGGGATGGCCAAACACCCTAATTGTCATGCTAGAAACCTCATCCAACAACTGAGGGATCTAGATGCAGAGATCCATGACTAGGCCCCGGGTGGATCTCTGGGAGTCCAATTAGCAAGAATGAGGAGGGTGTATATGAGCGAGAATTGCTGAGACCAAGGTTGGATAAAGCACAGGGACAAATAGCCAAACGAACGGAAACACATGAAATATGAACCAATGGCTGAGGGGTCACCAACTGGATCAGGCCCTCTGAGTGGGTGAGACAGTTGATTGGCCTGATCTGCTTGGGAGGCATCCAGGCAGTGGGACCAGGTCCTGTGCTCATTGCATGAGTTGGCTGTTTGAAACCTGGGGCCTATGCAGGGTCGCTTGGCTCGGCCTGGGAGGAGGGACTGGATCTGCCTGGACTGAGTCTACCAGGTTGATCTCAGTCTGCGGGGAAGGCTTTGCCCTGGAGGATATGGGAATGGGGTGCGGGCTGTGGAGGGGAAGGTGAGGGGGGCGGGAGAGGGAAGAACAAGAGAATCTGTGGCTGATATGTAGAACTGAATTGTATTGCAAAATAAAAATTAAAAAAAAAAGAAATAAAAAAGTAAATTTTTGTCAAATGGCCATTAGTATTTTGGATGGTCATGAAATCAGATACAACTTCAGATGGAACACATGGAAAACACATATGTCTAAAACATTTTTCTACATTTACTACTTTGAGTCACCAGTTAGCAAAGAATAACATCACCACACATTTGTGAATGTAACCTAATTGTAAAATTTTTGGGAAAAGTGAATTTAGCCAAATTAGGTGTAGATCATAAAATGCAACAGTATGCAAATAAATCATAGTAGAACATATAAAACCATTGAAGTCTGGATAGCAAGAAATCTTAAAATCATTTTAATATACTTTTAAATATGTGAAATTATACATTGATTACATATAAGTATATATATATATATATATATATATATATACACGTATATATATTATGTATGCTGTACAATTACATACCTTAATAAAATGTAATAGCTCATCTAGATTCATAATCTTTGAAGAGTGATTGAGAATGTTTCTAAGCTTAATCAGTGTATTTAATCAGTTGATATCCAGACCGCTTGATTGTTATTTTTAATACATCCACATATATCAGCATCCCAAAAAAATTAGAAAGAGTTCCCTCAAGTTAAGGGTATTAGCATGCTCCCTTCCTTCTTAACTCTATTCTAAAAATAAGACACAAATTTTCTACTTGAAAGATATATCGTTCTATAACTTATCTTATCAAGTTATTGAGAGACTGCTATTTCTTAAGAATCTAAGTATTAATGTCCCTGCTAATACTGTGGTATGATCAGTCTCTTGAAGAATTCTCGGTCTCATGATAATATTGGTAAAATGAGATATCTGCAATCACATGGGGGCCTTTTTGCTCACCCCAGATAGGCTCTGACTCAGGAGATAGGAACACAGAAAACTTCCATTGAGTCAGTAGTTTCTGAAGTCTTGTCTCTTGAGTTCATATTAAAATTCACAGACCACAGAAGGAGAGTTTAGGAAGAAGTGTTTTATTGTTGGTCGCTTAATTAAAGGAAAAAAAAAAGCAATGTTCCTGTAGATCAGTAGCTGAATCCCAGGATGTGGGAACCTTCAAGCTGCTGGTCTAAGGGCTCTTTCTAAGATGCAGGGCAGGAACTGTGCCGAGCCATTGGGAAAACAGTGAGCTGAGCTGTCTAGTTAGCTCACCCTTGAGATGTTCAGATACCCATAGCACTCTCAGTCACAGCTTCCTAGACAGGCTGCTTATGAAAGAAATAGATAAGAAGTAACAGGAGCAAGGCATCCTTCCTGTCATTCCTAGCCTTCATCGAGCACACTCTTTGAACTGCCTTAAGTGAGTGGCTTACCTTATCATTTACATAAAAGTTAAGATGATCAGTTTCTAAAAGACAATTTTCTGTAATTTTGATTAAGTTAAATTGAATTGATTAAATCTATCAAATGACTAATCTATTATTTCTTTATCTTTCATATATTTCATCAGCATTATAAATTTATTCATATGCATAATATTATTTTATTAGATTAATACACAGATATTTAATTTTGGCAGTTCTAATATATATATACTGTCACATATTTAATATAGCATTTTATTAATTACATTTAATAGTATCAAATTTTACTTTTTCTTTACTAGTTTTCAGGAAAGTGATAACTTATAATCATTTATCTGATCTCTAAAAAATTTCCAAACATGCTTACAAGAAATATAATATCATTGATAGATAAATGGTAGACAGATAGAAAGATAGATAGCTATAGATGATATAGAGAGTTAAATTATAGATAAATAGATATAATATTAGTTCTTGGTGAATTTTATGCATACTTTGATCATATCCATTTTTATGTCCCCAAAGTCTTTTTTACTTGAACATACACAATAATACTGTGAACAAAAACAATATTAAAACCACTTTCCCTAATATTGTACCATTTTTTTCTTCAAATTTCTTGTTATATCACATTAGCTGTGATTTCTGATATAATTTTGTTGACAAGGAGGAGAAATTAACGACCTTGCCTTGTTCCTGATCTTAGTGGAAGGCTTCCAGTTTTTAATCATGTGATAGAATCGTAGGATTACATAAATACTTACCATTTTGAGAAAGCACCATCTATTTAATATTATGGGGAAGTTTTTTATTGAAAATAGATTTTTTTCATACAATGTTTCCTGATTACAGTTTTCTTCTCCCTCCTTTTGTCCTCAATCCTTCTTACCTTCTGAAACCACACAAATCCAAATCCTTTCTCGATTTCATTTGAAAACAAACTTTTGCTTTGGGATCCTTCTCCTCCTACTGAGTTATCTCTCCCAGCCTTGGTGTGAGTGTTTGTGCCTAGTCTTATTATAACTTGTTATGCTGTGTTCAGTTTATATTCCTGTGAAGCTTGCTCTTTTCTAAAGGGGAAATACAGGAGGGGTGGATCTAGGGGAGAGGGAAGGTGAGAGAAGGACTGGAAAGAATGGGAAGAGGGGAAACTGTGGTCGGAGATGTAATGTATGAGAGAAGAGTAAATTTTAAAAACAAAAAGAAAAGAAAAGAAAAGAAAAGAAAAGAAAAGAAAAGAAAAGAAAAGAAAAGAAAAGAAAAGAAACAGGTGTGGCCAGAAGTTTCTCAGTCCTGTCCAGCTCCATGGTCTGGCCAAATCTCTCCCACCCACAGTCCTGCAGCTGCTTATAAAATAATTACACAGATATTGGTGAAATTATTAAGGCCACTCCATGTAGTCAAAAGGGAGGTTTATTTTGTGGGGTAACTCACAAGTGAAGGGATGGGAAAGGTGTGGCGCAGTCCGGTGGTGTTCTCTGGAGAACTCTGCTCAATCTACCTCCAGTGTCCAGGGTCCAGGAACCAAGAGAGCTCGTGCATCCGGATCTTGGGTCTCTAGGGTCCTCCCTCGGCCACACCTTGTAGGTGTGATAGTTACTGAAGCCTCAATGGGGGTTGGAACTTCCAGATCAAAGCTGGAATGGCTACCTACTACACACAGAGGCTTATATTAATTACAAACGGTATGGCCTATGGCTCCTGCTTATATTGGCTATCTCTTACAACTTAACTCAACCCATTTCTGTTCATCTATATGTTACCATGTGGCCAAGGCTTTACCAGTGTGTTGGCATCTTGTTGCTCCTTCAACAGTGGCTGGTGTCTCCCCCTACTCAGCCCTTCTTCTCTCTGTATCTCTGCTTGGATTTCCTGCCTGGCTATATGCTTTCTTGCCATAGGCCCAAACAGCTTTATTTATTATCCAATGGGAGCCACACATCCTCACAGCAAACAGAAAAACATCCCACAGCAAACAGGCATGTAAAATGAACAACAACAACAAAATAACAAAAGAAAATCCTTAATAGAACAGAAAAAAATAACATAAAAACAAAGCCAAAGAAAAATCAGAAGAAACACATGTAGATGTAGAGACACACACATTGGAATATACCAAAATCCCCTAAAAACACAAAGTCAGAAAACATAATATATAAGCAAAAGATGTATAGAATAAAAAAAAAGGACATGCCAAGACAAAGACCCCAGCAGTAGATGCCCAACCCAAAGCTAACTCAGTCTTATTTTTGGACAACTTCTTACCCCATGATGATCATGAATTCTTAATCATAAATGTATATTGGACTTTTATCAAATGCTTGTTTCGTACCTTCCCATAAAGGTTATTTCTCTTTTCTATTGTCTTGATATGATGAAGGGCATGAAATAGAAATTCAATTTAATATTAAACATAATTACTTTGTACATTGTTAGACTGATTTGCTTGTATACTTATTATTTGCATTAATATTCATGAAAGGTACTGAATTGGTAAATTTTCTGTGAGGTCTTTATCAAATACTAGCAATAAAGTGATTGATTATTGCTTCCTAGAATGAGTTAGAAAATATTTCTTTTGCTCTGTCTTTGGAAACTTATAGAGAATTGGAATACGTTCTTTAAATATCTGGGAGAATTCACCAGTAAACAATTCATCTGTTGTGGAATGTTAACTTTGGTCCAATGTTCTTTAGTTGACAGAGGACTATTTAAAATTTCTATTAATGTCTATGTGATTTTAGGAGACAGAGAGATAGATGAATCAGTAATATACTTTCTCTGAAAGCATGATGAATTTTGCTCAAATCCCAAACACCTTCTTAAAAGCTCGATATCCTGATGTGCATCTGTAATTCCAAAGTTGGATAAACAGAAACAGGCAGATCAGTGGAGCTCATTGGCCAGAGAGCCTAGGCAAGCCAATGGGTTTCTGGTTCAGTGAGAGACCTGCCTCTACATTAAGACAGAAAGCAATCAAGAAAGACAAATAATATTGATCTCTGTCCTCTGTTTGCCTATACATGTACAAAGTAACATGTGCATACACACATATTCAAATCTAATGTGATTTTAATATGTATTCAATGTACAAAATACATAAACTTAATGATATATAAACAATCTAAACTTCCAGTGTATTTGAAATTCAAGTAACATCAAAATTTTCAGGAAAAAGTAGAAAAGATATTTAGAAAGTTAAAGAGAACATTACATGAAGACTAGATACTAAAGATTATCATGCAGAACAATCTTGAAAGGATACTCTGTCATGAGTGATGTTGCTCTATGATAGTCTGAAGTGTTCTGAAATGAACTGAGTGAAAATGAGCAAAGACTGACATGCAGTGTGGTAATCAGAAAGAACCTAATGAAGACCCAGAGTGTCCACTTAATGTAAAGATGTCTCCTGATTATTTTGTTCTATTTCTCTATTTTCTCTTGATTAAGACACCTATAATTCAAGGTGGAATCAAAAAGGAATGGGGCAAGAGCAATCAAAGACCAAAAGATTGCTGTTAATGTTCTGGATAGTTAACATCAGTATAAGAAAATTTTGGAGAATAGATCACTCCTGTTCAAAAACAAACTGTTCATTGAAAAACTCAGTTTTCCAAATAATGTTAGTCCTCAGAATATATATATATATATATATATATATATATATATATATATATATATATAATATTCAATAGTAACTGAGTAGACTGATTCAGTGTTATATGAAGAATTCTGTGTTCATTATGGTACATACATAAGATGTTTTACATTTAATTTAGTTTCCTTATTATAATTAGTTTTTTGGAAGTTTCATACAATGTGTTTTGATAGTATTTACCCCACTCCAAATCCTCCCAGAACCAAATCCCCCTCTCTACCTACCCAATTCCCTTTTCTCTTATTTTTTTTTTCATTCATTAAGTCCAACTTGAGCTGCCTATATATTCTTGGATATGTGGCCTTTTACTTGAGCATCATCAGCTTACAACAGACAATACTCTTAAAGAAATCTGACTGCCCCTCACCACATAGTTATCAGTTGTGAATCATTCCTCTTTTAAAGGTGGAACTTCAAGTCCACCTCCATTCTCAATGCTGGAATTTGTTCTGTTTTGAGCTTGCATAGGTCTTGGGCACATTGTCACAATCACTGTGTGTTCATGTGTGCATACACCCAGTTTTATCCAGAGGACACTGCTTTGTCTTTATTTTCTGCTTTTCCACCACTCTGGTTCTTACAGTATTGCCCTCTTTCAAAGTGATCCCTGAGCCATTGGAGGAGGTTATAGTCTACAAATGTCACTAAATGGGCTAAACATTTCTGTCTCTTATTCTCTGTGCCTTGGAAAGTTGTAGATCTTGGAATTAATCTGCCCCTACTGCTAACTGAATATTTATTCACCAACTGAGACCTAGTGATGTACTAATCTGTAGGCATAAGGATAAGTCAGTAGGAGCTGGTTTGATACTATATTCATTTCACAAAATAATAGTAGTATTTTCTCCCCTAGGGCCAACAATGTATCTAGTCACAGATTTTTGGCTCTACCATGTTGCCCGGATGTGGTTACATCTTGTGGAGTGAATCTCTAATCCTAAAGAAGTTGAAGGCTCCATTATTCCATTGTGTTTTTTTCTATTAATTCACCAGTGGGTGTGTCTTGCCCAGGCAGACTTCATTGTAGCTGACCAGGTATACAGCTGGGTCAGTTTGATGATTATATTTCTTTTCCTGTGGTTTGCACAGCACTTTTCAACCATGTGAAGGCTAGCCATTGGGATAAAGCTTTTACATTTGTGCTAGCTTATTATATACATGTTCTTTGACTCAAGTATGTTGTGTTTTTAACAATAGGGTCTTACCATCAAATTTTGGAGGGTAACCAATTGTCCTGGTAATCGTCTGTTATCTTGGGGATCTAGTGCCAAGCCATTCCCAAAGAGCTAAAGTTATAGGATTCTGAACAGAAACAAAGCAACTGCTAAAAACAAGTAACATGTGAAATGTGAGTCAATACTTCGTTAATATTTGTTGTATTCTTCACCCTTTTAATGTGTCGGTTACTTTGTCCCTTGACATTTTTATTTTTAGTTTTGTTTTTTTAAACTTGGTTCTGCTTAAATGAAGAAAATATTCTGAAAGTGACATTTCTTAGGATACTTTGCCAACTTGTTTCCATTTTAAGTTCAGGCAGAAACAGTTCTACTGGGAAACAAAAAGGCAAGAATGGAGTAAAGACAGGATGTCTCTCCTTACCCACCTCTGACCTACAATGGGCCAAGTGCTGACTTCAAGTTCCTGAACCGATGTTTTCTTTCTACTTTCACTTCCTGCCCTTTATAATGGATCCCTGGGAGATATTTTGTCTTATTTACACTAAAATCTGGGTTAGCTTTCAATCCTATCTATTCTATAAGTACTTACAATAATTTTGTAATCAGTACCTAGCTCGAATTCCTCTGTTGTTATATGTGAGCGATATTTTTTTCTAAGATTTCAAATGAAGCCTATACATTAAATCATTTGTTCATGTGACAATTTTATAATGTGGATATTGTTCTGTATATTTCTCTAGAAAAGATGAGATACATTTTGCTTTAGGATTCCCATCAAATTCACTGGATCCTGCTATCCACGTCAAATCAACAGAAGGTAACTGAGTGCTGATGTGTTTATCTTAAGAGCTTTAACTTTCAGGCAACACTTCAATCCATATTCGAATGACCACATACTCTGCTTGCTATATGCAAGGTGACTTGGACTTATTTCCATCTGAGTTTGTTTTCAGTGTAAAATTGAAAAGAATTTTGATGTCCCATATAAACTTACATGCATACAAATGTGTATTTAGCAAATGTGTCCTGTTGATAACTTGCATAAATTAAAGATGGTAATAACCTTGGTCCAATCCTCTAATTAAAACATAAAACTATTTTTCCTCCATGTTTACATCTAGGATAGACCTGAGTTTTACTTTGGCAAATAGAAGTTTTGGTTGTGTTATTTATTTACTTGTGTCCTTGCTCTGGTGCTGGAATAGAACACAGGGTCCCATACATGTGAGGTAACTTTGTTAAGTGAGTGAGCTAGTCCACAGACTCTGAATCATAGACTATGGCAGAGGTGGTTCATTCCTGGATCACCATCACAAGAGAGAGTAACATGGAGAACTCTTACCAAATGAGACAGTAGTAAAGGCAGAGAATAATGGATCCCAAAGTTGCAGTAAACAGCAAAGCTGTGGATGTTAGAAGCTGCCTAAACATAGTGAATTCATGATTCTAATTGATACCATATAGAATAGAACTGACCTACCAACATAATTATGAGAAAAAAATAAATTCTTATAAATGTGCCATTTGTATATCATGAAATGTTTTATAAATACATGCTATATTATGATAGCCAAAATCTAATAGTAAGAATTGAAGAACACCATTACTCTTCTAGAGACCCTGATTTTGACTCCCAACACCCACGTGGGGATTCCCATCTGTCCATTTATCCAGTCCCTGGGCATCTAATGTCTTCTTTGATCTTAGTAGGCAACAGGCCTGAAAATGGTGCACTTGCATACATGGAGGCAAAACATTCTTATTATTAAATGATAAAATAAACACATCTAAACATTTCTGAAGGACTTGCTGATACAGATTGCCTAATGGTTACAGGGAATGGCTGGAGTTTGGGGGATACATGCTGTGAGGCTAAACAAGGAAGAAGAGAAGAGACATTCCCAGAATACTGAAATCATTGAGATGGCGGTAATGACAAACTACAAAAATGTCTATTACCTTTGCTTGTTTCTGTTATTTCAAATGTGTTATTCCTAACAAAAAAAAGCTTTTGAAATCATTATAGTTTAAAATTGTTTATTATAAATTCACACTCATGCTACTCATATGGATTGCAAAAGCAGAGTAACAGTTATTGGAACAATAAAAATAAAGCTTAAGTATTTGAAGAAAATAATGATAGATCCCCAACTTTAAGGAAAAATATAGAAGTTCCTATACAAACTAAGATATTACCAAATATATTCTGTTTTCAGTATTTCTTACACATATCAAAACACCTAGGGAGACAAAATTTCATTCATTCAAATCTTGCCTCCAGTTAAATTTCCAGGAATTCCAGATAATATGCCACTCTCTCTTTCTTGTTCTGTGGTCAAGCATTTATCTTCAAAACTGTGGATCTTCTATAATCTAATACTTCTGTGCTGTGTTATTTTGTCGTTTACTCCATCTGAGGCTGTTAGATTTAATTTTGTTAAAATAGGTCACATAATCCTTTAATTGATTTCATGACCCAGGAATATTAGATCATAAACCACAATTTGGAAATGCTGCATAACCCTGCACTGCCTCTCCTCAAGCTGACTCATTAAACTTTGTCAGTGTTTGGGAAGGACAAGTGGAGAGAAATTTTAGTATGGACATAGAGAGATTTCATTTTGGAACATTCCCTCTATCAACATGCTACAGAACTTTGAAGAAACAGAGCACATCGGAGATATAGCACAAGTGTAAATTTGAATTTTTCTAAGAAAGAGGAAAACAAAACAGATACTTTCAAAATAATGTGTCCCTTTCTTAAATTTGTGCACAAATTAAGCAGGAAGAAGAACACAAGTATGTAATGCTCTTATGAAATATTCCAGGTCATGCTGCATATTCTATTTAGAGATATATTTGTAAGAAGATACAGAATACTATAACTTTCTGGAGCAGTCCTATAAAGCATGGAGGCCTATCGTTAAATGGATGAGGGGGATGGTGATTAAAAACTCTGAAATAAAATTAAGGAAATCTAGAAAGTGATCAAACATATTTTGTTATAATAAGTAAGGTGAATACATGAGTGTTTGTCTTTGTGTGTAATTTCAAAAGGCTACTATAATTTTTTAGTAATAAGATTTATAACTCAAAATCTTCCATATTTCTTTTCTTTTTTTGTAGCTATAGTTGGATTTTTCTTATTCTATATTTGTTTATGTATCTTAGGTTTTTCCCCACATGTGTGTTTAAATTTTTTCCCTATGAAAATCAAAAGAGGGCATCAGATACCCTAGGCTTTGAGTTACACATGGTCTAGAGTCTTCATGTGAGTAGTGGGAACCAAACCCATGTCCTCTGATATAGCAGCCAGTTCTCTTAATCACTGAACTATATCTCTAGACCTTAATATACTTTTTTGTTTAAAGTTTTATTACTATTTGTGTGTGTGTGTGTGTGTGTGAGAGAGAGAGAGAGAGAGAGAGAGAGAGAGAGAGAGAGAGAGAGAGAGAGAACATTCCAGAGAAGATCATGATAAGGCTTCTGTTCCACTGAAGATGCTCAGTGTTTGCTGGCCTCTAAACTTGTGTCCTCTGAAAGAGGAGTGTACTCTCCTAACCATTGAGCAACCATCTCTCCTGTCCCTTCTGATTATACTTCTAAGTGGAGAAAAAAAAATGCGTGAGATTCAGGGTAGAGCTGGCTAGGATTCTTTTTTAGGAAGGTATAACAAACAATTTCTTAGAAAAAAATTTAAGAATTAGTCTTTTATTTCCTCTGAAACCTCAATTAATCAAATATGCCAAACTCAAATATTTCATATAATCAAGGTTAAATAGTAACATTATATGAATAACAAAATTTTATAAAGCAAAATGGTTTAGACATAACATATTAATATAATTTATCACTTGAAGGTAATATAAAAATGAGGTAAGTGATCTATTTGAACTCCCTACATATCACACTGAGCCACATAAGAATTTTCTAACATAAGATAGTGTATAGCATCTCACCCCTTGTTGTTATAATCACAATGATTTATGTCCTGGAAACTGCTAGGTTTAGCTTGCCAGCTTTGCTTTTTATAAATAAATAAAAAGAGATATGCTATGAATCATGTTAACTACTTGGAAATAATTTTTATAAGCAGTATTTGCCATTATTTTTCTGTATTTTGTAGACAAAATTCATATAGAAATACAAAATTCAGCTGTCTTTTAAAAGCTGCTGAAGGGAAAAGCATTTCTAGTGAGATGGTGAGAAGGAGGAGAACAGTACATGTGCTTTAGCAATCTATCTGATGATTAAAGAAATTAACTTCTGTTCTATTTAGCTGACTTCCTTGAGGACTAACCCACCCATTCAATACAGTGTTTCTCACACTCACTTCAGTCCAACACAGATATACATGCATGGCATCACTAAGGTTAATATCTATTCTTCTTAAACTTTATGCACAATTCACATGGAAGTTATTTTATTTAATTTTGAATAGTCTTTTATTCTTTTGAGAAAGTCATAGCAAATGTGATTAGGGAACTTTTGAACTGAACTCAATCTATTCCTGTGGTCAAAGCTTCAGTATCAATAATTTCTTCTGGACAAAAAAAAAAAAAAAAAAAAAAAAAAAAAAAAACCTCTAAATTATCTCAAAATAAAAACCTGTGACTTGCAAAGAATTTCATTTGAAGGATGATTTCTTAAGTTGAAGCTACATGAGTTACACAGATTGTATCAATTTCTGACACAGCTTTTGAAAGACCCCCGAAGGCAGTCTTCCCTCAGGAGAGACCCTCGCCTCCAAGGAAGACACCGAGACCACGAATCAGATGCAAACAGCAAGAGGCTTTATTCAGGAACACGGGTACCCGGGGCGACACAGACTCTCGAGAAGCTCAAGGGACTGGCGCGCCCACGGGCTGGAGCAGAGGGTTTTTATAGGGTCGGGCACGGGTACAGAAACAAGAAGCCCGGTTACAGAGTTTTGATTGGATGATGCAAATGAGGCCAGTTCTGATTGGATGATTCATATGAGGCCAGGTTCGAACCCAGGTCAGCTCGTGGTTTCTCCCCGAGCTCGCCCACGCCTAGCTTCTGTCTAGGGTACAGGGTGTTTTTCTGACCTTTTAGTTCCTTGCTCTGGGGCCTGGTGGCTAAGTACAAATGTTCTGTTTATCCCATGTCCGTTAACTGAACTCCTCAGTACCTCTCAGGCTTTATTCATAAGCAGCTGAGCTAAGCTATGTTAGGCGGGGAGGCTGGGGGTCTTTCATTCCCCCATTTTCTTATCTCAGGAATGGAATCCTCCATTCATGGGGAAGATTGGTGATGCGACTCGGGCTCCGTCTGGTTGAGCCTTTGATATTGCTGGGTTAATACCAAAGTCTGAACAATAGAGATGCGTTCCCCGATAAATTGGACAAGTCTATTTATGATACAGGGCCCAAACGTCAGGAGGAATAATAGGATCAGAAGGGGTCCCAGTAGGGTGGAAATGAGGGTGGTGAGCCAGGGGGACCTTCTGAACCATCCTTCAAACCATCCCTGTTGCTCTTCAAAGAATTTTTGTCTCTGTTCTAATCTCTTTCTTAATTTCGCCATACTATCTCATACCACCCCAGTGTGGTCGGCATAGAAGCAGCATTCTTCCTTGAGGGCAGCGCATAATCCCCCTTCCTGTAAAAACAGAATGTCTAGGCCTCTTCTATTTTGTAGTACTACTTCAGAAAGGGAAGTTAAGGATTTTTCTAGAGCACTTATTGACTCCTCCAAGGCCTGTAAGTCTTGATTCATGGCCATTTGGAGCTGCCTAAATTGCTGGGTTTCCAGTAGGGCTGTGGTACCGGTCCCTACTCCGGCCGCTGTCCCTCCCATAGTCAGCCCTCCTAGTAATAATGCCAGGGTTAGGGACACCGGTTCTCTTTTATATCGATGGAGGTCCCTTCCCAGTTCGAAGTGTGAGTAAATCTCCTCTGGGTTATGGTAAACTATCCTTGGGTACAACTCGATGAGCACACAAAAATCAGAGGTAGCATTGAGGGCTGAGACTGAAACGCAGGGGGTGAGCCCAGTATTACATGCCCAATAGGTACCATTAGGGCCGGTGACGTAACCAGAGACATCGCTTACGGACAGGATGCGGTTACACAGGTGTTGGTGGGTGCGGGGGATGCTCCCTAGACATAGTCCTCGTCCTGACACCTCTGAGATTGTGAGCTTATGTTGGGCTGTCCCTAGACATTGGCTTGGAGGGGGACTGTGGGCGTTAATATAATTACCCTGGGTTGCTATCCCCTCGTAGTAGGGAGGTTGGGAAACCAGACATAGCCAACATTCTTGCGTTCTATTTGGGTAGGTTAAGTTTAAGGCCTGGTAGGCCCCTGCTAGCAGACCCAAGAGCCGATCTCCGGTTCCTGGTTGGGGTGGCTTGGTAGTGGCTGGAGTTATACCTGGACTAGTCGTCAAACCGGGTCGAGGGGTAATCTTCGGGGGTGCTGGAATAGGTGAGGAGGGGCGCTTCTGGTCAGAGAGAACCTGATTGGGGCCCATGGGGGCGGAGGCCTCCTCAATCTTAAGTCTGATAGTGAACCTTACGCCCCGATCATACCCGTATTCATATAACCTGAGTCCCCAAGTGTGCCCCCGTTGCCAGTTTCTATCAGCCTTCCCCGGGCCAGTGAAAGTTATATTTAGGGGGAGTGAAAGCCCGGGCTTGAATCGGCTGACCTCGGGGGACCCATCTGAGCAAGGCCATTTGCCTGTAACCTTCCTGAAACCTCTATTGGTCTGGATCAGGTCCCAGCTTGAGCTTGGACTCCAGTATGCTGCGCCAGTGGTCTCGCAGCCCCATTTGGCACAGAAAAAATCTCCTTCCCCCCCGCATCTCTTTGCAAGGGCCCAACCCCTCCCATCCCCCGGACAAACATAAAAGTCCGACTGGGCGAATATACATCTTGCTTGAGGGTGACGGCATCCCGGATCCGGCCAATGCACCCTGCCCGGGTGGATGGAGGAGTTTAAGGCATCAGGCTTAATGCCCTCAACCCCCCAAAATCCCGAATTCAATGCCAACTGACAGAAATCAGGAGTTAGGGGGGGCCACCATGTAAAGGGGGTATGGAGGGCGGTCGTCTGCCAGGCCGTCTCCCCAGTTTGTGAGATGACCTGCCAAGTGAGTTTCTTGACTAGGTGCGGGCTCTCTGCCGCCCTAGTCCCCTGGGGATAGACTGAGCTCAAAAGGAGGGGAAGGAGGAGGGGGAGCCGCGGGCCAACCTTATTTTTAGGGGGTTCTGTGAGCGGTACACTGTCCATGTTGATTCTCTGGATCCTGCTGGGTCGTTCTCCCCGGCAGCCTTCACATGAGAGGCGTGGATCCATGCAGCAATCCCGTCGACCTTGAGTGCAGTGGGGGTGGTCAGCAAGACAGTGTAGGGCCCCTTCCACCGTGGCTCTAGATTTGTAGTCTGGTGGCGCCGAACCCAAACGGAGTCCCCAATCTGGAAAGGGTGGGGGACCACCGGCTTGTCCAGCTGCTCTCGGTAGGCTTTAGCCAAGGGTTTCCAAATCTCCTTCTGCACCAGCTGGAGGGCCTGTAGATGTGCCTCCAAAGTGGGGCTGGTGGCAAAAGATGAGATATCAGGATGGAGAAATTTCACGACTGGAGGTTCGAAAGGGGTTAGGCCGTGCGGCCCAGGAGTATTCCGGGCTCGGTAAAGAGCCAAGGGGAGTAGGAGCACCCAATCTCTAGTGCCAGTTGCAAGCGTTAATTTGGTTAAAGTCTCCTTGATTGTCCTATTAGCTCGCTCTACCTGTCCTGAACTCTGGGGGCGGTATGCGCAATGGAGTCTCCAGTCCATCCCCAACAGTTTGGCCACCTTCTGACTTACCTGGGAGACGAAGGCAGGCCCATTGTCTGACCCCAATATCTGAGGCATCCCATACCTTGGGAAGATTTCCTCCAACAGTTTCTTTGTGACTATATTAGCCGTCTCATTCTTGGTTGGAAATGCCTCAATCCATCCTGAAAAGGTGTCCACAAAGACCAGGAGGTACCGGTATCCACAGAGTCCGGGTTTTACTTCTGTAAAGTCTATCTCCCAATGCACACCGGGACGGTGGCCCCTCAAACGGGCTCCTTTGGCTAGATGTGCTTTACCTGCATTGACCTGGGCACATGCGGGGCAGGTAGAGGCCACCCGTCGGAGCACCCGATTCTGGTTTAGCAGAATTGTCCCGGTGTTTTCTCTGTCTATCAGGGCCTTTATTTTTGTCTCACTTAGATGAGTTAGGGCATGGAGGAATTGTAACATATGGTGGGTGTGAGAGGTGGGCATCACTATCCGGTTCCCCAGTAGGTAGGCTTGTCTCTGTGGGTCCCAGTCCGCCCCCATTTTCTTTGCTAGCTCATGGTCTTCGGGGCTGTAGGGCATGGGCTCTCTCCCGGGTGGAGGAGGCTCTGGAGTGTCCTGTATAGCCATTAACTGGCTATTCCCTATCGGCTGGGATGCCACTGTCCGGGCAGTCAAATCCGCCAGCCGGTTCCCCTTGGCTATCTTGGAGTTGTCTTTTTGGTGCCCCGGGCAATGGACAATGCTGAGCTGGAGCGGGAGAAACAGGGCCCGCAGGAGGTCCAGGATTTCCTTTTTGTTCTTGATCTCTTTACCTGCGGATGTGAGCAGGCCCCTCCGTCGGTAGATTTCACCATGGACATGTGCAGTGGCGAAGGCGTATCTGCTATCTGTATACACGATGAGTTTCTTACCTTCTGCCATCCGAAGGGCCTGGGTGAGGGCGATCAGTTCCGCCCGCTGAGCCGAAGTCCCAGGCGGGAGGGCCGAGGCCCATACCACTTCGGACTCGGTGGTAACAGCTGCCCCGGCCCTGCGTTCTCCTCCGTCCAGGTAGCTGCTCCCATCTGTGTACCAGACGACATCTGGGTTCTTGAGCGGCTGATCTGTTAGGTCAGGGCGAGTGCCATGCGCCTCGGCTAAAATCTGGAGGCAATCATGCTCTATGGATGGGCTAGGCAGCGGCAGCAAGGTGGCAGGGTTAAGGGAGACAACGGGTCCGAACGTGACCCGGTCTGAGTCCAAGAGTAAGGCCTGGTAGTAAGTCATTCGGGCGTTGGAGAGCCATCTGTCTGGTGGTTGTCGGACCAAGGCCTCCACGGCATGGGAGGCCAGTACAGTCAGGGGCTGACCCAGGGTCAGTTTCCCGGCATCCTTGAGTAGAACTGCAATGGCTGCCACCATGCGGAGGCAGGGAGGCCATCCTATGGCCACAGGGTCCAATTTCTTGGACAAGTATGCCACAGGTCTCCTCCAGGGTCCCAGTCTTTGCACCAGCACCCCTTTAGCAAAGCCCGAGTTCTCATCTATAAACAGTTCAAAGGGTTTGGTAAGATCTGGCAGACCCAGAGCCGGGGCCTCAAGTAAGGCCTTCTTGATCTGTTGGAATGCTTCCTGCTGCTTCTCTCCCCATTGGAACATTATCCCTGGTTTTGTGAGGGGATATAGGGGGGCGGCCAATTCAGCGAACCCGGGGATCCATAAGCGACAGTACCCAGCCGTACCCAGGAATTCCCGAACCTGGCGGGGGCTGCGAGGAGGGGGAATGGAGAGTATTGTCTCTTTCCTGGCCTCCGTCAGCCATCTCTGTCCCCCAGTCAGGGTATAGCCCAGGTACGTGACCTTGTCTCGGCAAATTTGTGCCTTTCTGGCCGAGGCCCTGTAGCCCTTCTGTCCAAGCCTGGCCAGTAAAGCCCGAGTGCCCTCTAGGCACTCGGCCCGACTCCTGGCGGCCAGAAGTAAGTCGTCTACGTACTGGAGCACGGTCAGGGTTGGATGCTCGACCCGGAACCCGGCCAGATCTGCATGCAGGGCCTCATCAAAGAGGGTTGGGCTATTTTTGAAGCCTTGAGGGAGCCGTGTCCAGGTCAGCTGTCCCGAGAGTCCCTGTTCCGGGTCTCTCCATTCAAAGGCAAACAGTAGTTGGCTTTTAGGGTGCAGTCTCAAGCAGAAGAAGGCATCTTTCAGGTCTAATACCGTGTACCAGACATGCGTCGGTGGGAGGGTACTCAGGAGGTTGTAAGGGTTGGGCACCGTGGGGTGTATGTCCTCCACCCGCTTATTGACCTCTCTCAAATCCTGGACTGGCCTGTAGTCCCCTGTCCCCGGTTTCTTTACGGGCAAGAGAGGGGTATTCCATGGGGACTGACAGGGCTTTAGTACCCCTTGGTCCAGGAGCCTCCGGATATGGGGTTTAATTCCCTCATGGGCTTCCCGTGACATTGGGTATTGTCTAATTGAGACGGGAGTCGCGGAGGCCTTTAATGAGATCATCAGCGGTGGCTGATCGTGTGCCAACCCCAGACCCCCAGTCTCTGCCCAGGCTTGAGGAAACTCTTCTAACCAGTTCTGTAATTCCTCAGGGGCCTTTTTCAAGGGTTCTGACTCAAGCAAACGGTATTCTTCTTCTAGATTGAGGGCCAGGATTTGTAGAGGGCCCCCTCTAGGACCCGTGACCCTTGGTCCCTCTTCATCAAAATAGATTTGTGCTTTTAGCTTGGTTAATAGATCCCGTCCTAACAGCGGATGGGGGCATTCAGGTATGTGCAGAAAGGAATGGGTTACTTGCCCTGAAGCCAGTTGAACTTTTCTCTCGGTAGTCCAGTAATATCTCCTGTTTCCAGTTGCCCCTTGTACCAGTGCAGAATGCCGGCTAAGGGGCACTCCGGCATGGGTTAGGACTGAATGTTCGGCACCAGTATCAACCAGGAAGGTCACGGGCTGCCCCCCCGATCTTGAGGGTTATCCTAGGCTCAGGGGGGGGCTCCTGGCCTCGACCCCCCTAGTCCTCCAGACTAAGGAGGTCCACAGTCTTGGGCTTGGGCCGGCGGGGTCCTTGTGGCTTCTTGGGACATTCCCGGGCCCAGTGTCCCTTCTCCTTGCAGTAAGCACATTGATCTTTATCTAGGGGTGGCCTCCTTCGTCCTCCCGGCCTATCTCCCTCTCTCCGCTGTCCCTGGGATACAACGGCGGCCAAAACTCTCTTTATCTCTCTATGCTGTTTCCTATCCCTTTCCTCTTGTTTCTGCCATCTCTTTTCCTCTCGCTCTTCAGGAGTTTCTCTCTTATTAAATACTTTCTCTGCTTCCTTCATTAGGTCTGGCAACCCTAACGCCTGTAGACCCTCCAACCGCTGCAATTTAGTTCTGATATCTGAGCTAGACTGATAGATAAATGATAGGATAATACCTGGAGCCTGACCTGGGTCTTCCGGATCATACGGAGTATACATCCTATAAGCTTCCTTCAATCTTTCTAGAAAAGCAGCGGGTGTCTCTTCCTTTCCCTGTATTACATTTCTAACCTGAGCCAAATTGGTAGGCCTTCTAGCGGCCGCTCGGAGACCCGCTAAGAGCAACTGGCGATAGAGGCGTAGATGCTCCCTACCTTCAGGCGTATTGAAGTTCCAGTTAGGGCGAGTCAAGGGAAAAGCCGCATCGATGATGTTCGGGAGTTGGGTGGGCCTCCCGTCATCGCCCGGAACCTGTTTCCGGGCCTCCAGGAAAACTCTCTGCTTTTCCTCCACTGTCAAGAGGGTCTGCAGGAGCTGCTGACAATCGTCCCAAGTTGGCCTGTGAGTCACTAGGATGGATTCAATTAGGTTAGTTAAAGCAACGGGGTCCCTGGAAAAAGGGGGGTTATGTTGTTTTCAGTTATAAAGGTCTGAAGCAGAGAAGGGCCAGTATTGTAGTTGTTGGTTCAGCCCTTCTCTGAGTGGGAAAGCTTGGGACTCAGTAGGGGGTCCCTCCCGGCGGCCGCGGAGGCGGCCGGCAATGGGGGATGACACCTCATCTTCCTTGTCTTCAGCTGAGGTCCTGCTGGTTGGAGAAACCTTAGCATCTGCCAACGGCCGGATGGCGGCCGCTAATGCGGCCGCCGCCTCCACCGCGGCGGCGGGAGCCACCCCTGCGGCGGCGGGGGCCACCCCTGCGGCGGCGGGAGCCGCTGTCGCTCCGCCGGGTCGCCGAGTGGGTCCAGCCTGATAAGGAGGGGGCTCCTCTACCAGGAGATCTATGAGAGGGGAGTTAGGGTCCGGGGGAAGGACAGGGGGCTTGGGGGTCTCCTTGTGAGGGAGCACAGGGTAGAGGGAAGAGTCCGGGTTGAGGGGTGCGGAGGGCCCAGAGACTGGAGGGGGCTGTGGAAGGAAAGGCTTGACCCATGAAAATGGATTTTCGACCAGAGATCTCCAGATGGCAATATATGGGGCCTGGTCGGGGTGTCCGTTAGGACTAGGGGCAAAAACCTTGCCCTCCACCTGTGAAATAAGAGAGAGGTTAAAGGATCCCTCTTGCGGCCAGCCAACATTCATCATGACCCATTCGGCCTCGCAGAGGGTGATCCATTTTTTCTTTTTAACAATGACACCTTCATTGTTTCCTCGGGCCTTAACATCGGACCAGTGGTCCGTGGTTAGGCTTAATGGGGTGGTGATGGTCTGTCCCATGGTGGTCTCTAGATAAAGGAGTGTTAGACAAGTAACGATAAACAAAAAGACAACACAGACGACAGAAATTTGCGCTGCGCGGCTTCGGTGTAAAATCGAAAGCAGAAATTCAGACAGGGAAGCGGAGGAACCTCGATCTCCGTCCCCTACCAGAAATTCAGATGGGGAAGCGGAGGAACCTCGATCTCCGTCCCCTACCAGCACCACGTATCCCTCTGATACGGGAGTGGCCCCGAAAAACCGTGCCCCAGAGGGGACTTCAGTGACCCGTGGAACGTCTTCCAGGGTCGCGGTGGGCGAAGTCCGAGCTCGTCAGCTCCTTCAGCCCCCACCGACTCAGACCTGACTTAGGGCGCCCAACGAAAACAGAAAACAAATAGACGGACTGAGACAAGACAAACAGTGGCCGGCCAACTTACCTCCTGACAGTGGGTCGGTGGTCCTGAGGCAGGGGGTCTCAATTTCCCGGCCAACGCACCAAATGAAAGACCCCCGAAGGCAGTCTTCCCTCAGGAGAGACCCTCGCCTCCAAGGAAGACACCGAGACCACGAATCAGATGCAAACAGCAAGAGGCTTTATTCAGGAACACGGGTACCCAGGGCGACACAGACTCTCGAGAAGCTCAAGGGACTGGCGCGCCCACGGGCTGGAGCAGAGGGTTTTTATAGGGTCGGGCACGGGTACAGAAACAAGAAGCCCGGTTACAGAGTTTTGATTGGATGATGCAAATGAGGCCAGTTCTGATTGGATGATTCATATGAGGCCAGGTTCGAACCCAGGTCAGCTCGTGGTTTCTCCCCGAGCTCGCCCACGCCTAGCTTCTGTCTAGGGTACAGGGTGTTTTTCTGACCTTTTAGTTCCTTGCTCTGGGGCCTGGTGGCTAAGTACAAATGTTCTGTTTATCCCATGTCCGTTAACTGAACTCCTCAGTACCTCTCAGGCTTTATTCATAAGCAGCTGAGCTAAGCTATGTTAGGCGGGGAGGCTGGGGGGTCTTTCACTTTTTTATGGCATCAGATAACTGCGATGAATACATTGAGTAATTGAGAGTTAGGTGTATGATTAAAACTTGTCATGTGTAAAAGACCCAAATCATGAATATATGGGAATCCTATTTAAGAAGGACTCAAAATTATTATGGACTATTATTTTAAGATGTGCTACATTTGCTTATGCTGTGGAGCACTTGTTTAATGATGCAAAGATGTGTTGCATTCTTCTATGTTGCATTTGTTTAACTGTGTGAAGCTGTGTTACTGTGCCTGTCTAAAACACCTGATTGGTCTAATAAACAGCTGAATGGCCAATAGCTTGGCAGGAAAAAATAGGCGGGTCTTTCAGGCAGAGAGAATAAACAGGAGGAGAGATCTATGAGGAACGGATTGAGGAGTAAACAAGAAAGAGGAGGAGGAGAAGACTCCGGGGCCAGCCACCCAGCTGCACAGAAAGCCACGGAGAAAGAAGTGAAGCAAGGTATACAGAAATAGAGAAATATAAAAGCCAAGAGGCAAAACATAGATGGGATAATTTAAGAAAAGCTGGCTAGAAAGAAGCCAAGCTAAGGCAGGACATTTATAAATAATAATAAGTCTCCATGTGTGATTATTTGGGAGCTGGGTGATGGGCCCCCCAAAAGAGCTAAAGAGTAAAATGATGGATAAAAGTTTTCTGTCCAAATCTAGTTTAAAATACTGGTGGCTTTCAGCTTATGGCTGATGTTCTACTTAATATATGTGCAACATTTACTAAGAATAAAAATAGAAACTAGAATGTACTCAGTACTGTGTTGTAAGAACTGTGAAGTCATTTGAATTTCTTATAATTCATAAATATTACTCTAACAGGATCCATAGATTATCTCAACAGTTTTTTTGTTATTTTTTTGTTGCTTTTTGTTTGTTTGTTTCCAGCTTCCACATAGGAGGGAAGGAAACTGGAAGGACCAGGAATCCATGCTGTGATATCACATGCCTCTTAGTGTTCAACATACTTCTTCATAGATAGTATTCATCAAATGTACATGACTCATCCTTAATCAGTTACGTTAAATGCATAGCCTGACAATGCTCTTTTAAATTCTTTCAGCACAGCTGATTGCTTAATAGATCCTGCAAATGCACTCTATACAAAATGTGGAAGAATGACAGAGGAGCAAGCATTTTTCAAACCAGGTTGTGTGAAAAATGAAATGTGGCATTTTTTTTTCTGTATACAAAAGGGATCAGATTTCTAGAGCTTCAAGTACATGACTTCCTGAGACTAAGCTACTCAAACATAAGTCTAACGTTAAAGAATAATTTTCTCCCCAACTCTCCATTAAAATTAAGTCTCAGGTGAAATCGAGCTGCATGATAATATAAACAATGCCCAATTTCCCAGCAAAAACACTACCTGTATCATATTTTGGCACTGAAAGTGAAATCAAGAAAAGAAGGGAGGAAGGAAGAGAAAATAGAAGTTAAAAAAAGATGAGTAGCAGGAAGAGAGAAAAAATAGAGAGAGGCAAAGAGAGATCGGGAAGGAAAGAGAGAGATTGAGAAGAATACAGAAAGTCCCTGAGTGAATTTTTCTCCTTCATGATACAATTACCAAAAGCAACTTAAAAATGAAAGGGTTGATTTTATTACTAGCTGGTGGTTACAACTTATCACAGCAAATATCTTACAGCATCGGGGGTCTGCAGCAGATAATCATATTGTATCCTCACTGAGGAAGACATGAACAATGAATACTTATGTTCAACCTACTTTCTCCATTTAATAGAGACCAGAACTCTAGTCTAGGTAATGGAACTCCCTAGTGGGTGGGTTTCTCCACTTTGATTCATGTAATTAAGGTAATCTTCCACAAGACTTCCAGTTCATTCTTGATCTTACCAAGCAGAGAACTGAGATTAGCTTCTACAGCCTCTGACTCCCCGACTTCATGATGTGTGAATGCAATACTGCCC